>NW_009213511.1:0-25714 GCF_000690835.1 Fulmarus glacialis | reverse complement strand
ATATTTATCTGTATAGATTTTTTTGCTTAAAAAATTATGCTACGAAATCCTCCTCTGATTTTTAGCTATGAATCTCTTACAAATCCAACCACCACAGCGTTATTCTGTAAATTAATAATCATCCCTGAGAAAAAGGTAGTGCATAGACCAAAATACAGCACTAACTCAGAGAATTATAGTGCTTGTCTTGCACCATGGTAATTTCTCCATGGACAAGAACGAAACACGCTAATTTAAACCGTATCATCTGCTAAATAAGAAAGTCAAGTCAGAGTTAAAGCTCTGCTGGTTTCTTACTACTTCTGCCACTTCTTTTCCAAGTTGCTTGTGAGGCTTACAGTAGACTGATAGCCAGATGGAGGCAGTATAGCCAAGTATAGTGGATTTTACTCTCAATTTTGCCTTTGACCTGTGGCTTGACCTTAGATGAGCTATTTTACCTCTGTTTGCTTCTGTTTCTCTTCCTATTGTTGGTCTTGCTTGTCACTTAGACAGGAGTCTCTTCAGGAGAGGAACTATCATGTATTTTGAGTTTAATAAACTGCCTTGAATAGTTGGTTGTCTGCAGTATAAATTCAAATTAATAACAATAAATCTGTAGATGAAATTATCTGTGCGAAGTTAGACAGATAAAAATTAAACTCAAAACAATTAAGTATTAAAATATTTTGAGAGACGATACAATCAATACTATTTTAAAGTAGAAATTTCATTTTTCTGAGTATGCTTATTTAAATAAATGCATTGAATTATTTCAAAGCATCTCTCTTTTTCACTTCTCTTGGTTAAACATATAGCTGTAGTTAAACTCTCAAAATAAAAATAATTTAGAGGAGTTGTTCATAATTCTAATTTTTTTCCTTTAACTGACTGTTCTGCTATTTTACAGATGAAATCCCAGTTAATGGTAGCTGTGCATGTTTATTCTGGAGAACACATTGCTTAAGTTATTATACTTGATACAGCTTCACTTTATTCCTTTAGCTGTTCATAGAGTCTTTGTTCTTAATATGAACTGACTTAATATGAATATGTATGTAATTAGAAGCTACAAAAAATGATATTAGTCTTTCCCCCCACCCCCCAGGGTATTCCATTCACTTTGTTCCAAAGTCTGTCAGCCTTGTTCTGCAATCAGCTGAGTTCATTTTGTTGAATAATATGAGACAATCCTTTTCTTAAGGGATAAATATAATAGATTTTGACAGTATAAAGTTGCGGCATAGTAGGTTAAATTGGAAGTCTTTAATGCTTCTTGAAGTATAATGCATATAGGACAACTGACATTAAGTTTAAAGATAATGTTTACAAGGACAAGAAAGCACCTATGTTGTGTATTGAAATATTTTCTTTTTTGTACTAGATACAGAAAAACATCCTTACTCAGAAAAGCTTGTAAACATAAGAAATCAAGGAAATTCTTCCTTACTTCCATAGAAATGTATTCTAATACAGTGGGGATATGGGTATTTTTGGTAGCGGTTGAAGCAGTAGAGGTGTTGATTAGCTGAACACAAGAAAGATAAATTTTAGTGATGATTTTTAAAGTTTTACGAGCATTTTTCTTTGGTGCAAAGGACAAGTTTCAGTGACCTGATTCCATACCCGAAAACAAGCACCTGTTGAGGCTCTTTCTGGTGTTGTCTGGGGTGTCAGAAAGTCTGGCTAATACTATAGATCCTGTCAGTTGTGCCTTGAGTTTATTAGATTTGATACTTTTCTGTTTAGTAAAAATTACAAAGAATAAATTTAGTTCTTCTCTCTTTGGGCAGTTATGATATAGATATAAATTGGTAGTGCTTATCTTTTAACTAAAATACTTTTCTTAAGTCTTTTCCAGCTCCCAATTTTCTCACATTTCTCACAAGGTAATTTTTCTTTACCAGAAAAGAAAACTATGTTTTATTGAAGAATATTAGAGTTGCAAAGGGCATTGAGTTTACCCATAAAAACATTTTATATATTCAAATATTTTAGTATAGGATTCTTTAAATATTTCCTTTTAAAATCCTGAACCCCCCCCCCCACCCCTGAATTTTGTAAATTGAAGCCATATTGACTTGTTGTTATTGGTAGTTACCATCCTGCTATTTACTGTCAAACACTATACAGAACATCTCCCTTGCCTGAGCCAAAGGAATATGTTGACATAGCAGGTGGTATTAGAATCAGCCACTGGAAGTGGGGATGAAATGTCTGATTTGCCAGGGAATTTCATATCTGTGGTCACAGCATGGGAATGCGGGGGCTTGAGACTTCTGGAATCGATTCCATGTTGTGGACAGGAATGTTCTTTAAAGGCTAGTTGGTCCTATCATTTTGCTGCTGTTGACTCTAGTCTCCTTCCCTGCCCCTAATGGTCTTTTTCCTCTTTTTCTTTTCCCTGTTTTTTCTAGTTTCTGTCCCTTTCTGTCATCTGTTCTGCCTTCTGTTTTGGTATAAATTAGACCTCCCTTTTGTCCTTACCCACTTTCATGCTGATGGCCAGTGAGCAGTCATTGAGAAAGAAAATACAAGGATATTTATTTACTAATTTGCAAGAAGAGACAAATCCTGAATCATGTCTTTTGTCATGACACAGACATTACAGCTCTCACAACACCTCCCCTTGAGTTTTTTCTGGTTGCTGCTGTAGCTCACCCTAGTTCTGCAGAGCTGTACATGCTCTTCCTTTCATATAAATTTGAGCAAGTTTATCTCAATTCCTCTTACTCTGCCCTTGCTATGGCTTTGGCTATTCTAATCCAAGTTCTTCAGCACAGTGGCCTATTTCTAGGTTTTCTTAGAGGGAGGACATGAAGGAGCTTTGCTCACCCTTAACTACTCTCTCCCATTCCTAAAATGTACTTCTGCTTTCTGGCAACTATGAAGGGGTTTGCACTGCACAGCGTAGCACCATATAGTACATTGTAGCTCAGGATACCTGAGCTAGTCTGTTCCAGAATGGAAGAGATGTATGTAATTGTGCAGACTTAACTCATCTAT
Organism: Fulmarus glacialis; assembly: GCF_000690835.1. Lineage (NCBI taxonomy): Eukaryota > Metazoa > Chordata > Aves > Procellariiformes > Procellariidae > Fulmarus > Fulmarus glacialis. The sequence continues at coordinate 22,729 of NW_009213511.1, read as the reverse complement.
TTAGCAGTGTTTCACAGAAGGATGGGCAATTGGAGTTCAGTATTGAGATGAAAATTGAAAGTGGCAGTATAAGGTTAGTATTTAGAAATGTCACTTTGGCCCAAAAGGCAAATTGGTTTTTGAGATATCAAGTGAAGAAAGTTGATGAAACCATAAACTTACTTATCAGAAGGAGCAAAGCAGAAGGACTAAACTTGAGTTATTAGTAGTATGACAATATTGGTGGACATGCCAGTTATGATCGTAACGGTCATATTGGTTGTGCTATATCTAGACCTAAAAAAACTGAGAAACGTTACAATACACCCAAAGCTAAACCTTGTTGGAGGCATGTTCTGCAGGAGAACCATCACCTTCAGATGTGTGGAATAGCAGAAAAGTCAAAAAGCGCACCAGAGGCACCTGCTGTAGCTATATAGCTCTGTGGAAACAATAATCTATAGTGACCAAAAACATGAGATTGAATGAAACTGTTGCAGAAATAAAGATATTTTTTTTTTTTTTTTAATGAAAAAAGTGCTTGGTTTTAAGTTATCTTCAGGCTGTTGCATAGAATAAGTGTAGAACCATGAAAGAAAGAAATGTTTTAATACTGTATTTTGAAGTTTCTATTCATGAGAAGGACGATTACTATTTTAGAAAGTAAGGCAGAAACATTTTCTAGAAATAAAGAGGATGCTAGGGAAATGAAAGATTTTGGTGATGTTTATTGCAAGGAACAATTCTAACTATTCAATTAGAACAAACAATAAGAATAGTAAAGAGCTTGATTTGATTTTCATAAAGGTTACAGTAAAAAAGAGGAAATTGGGGGGGAAGAAACAATGATAAAATAACACAGAATAGAAATGTGGGTGGCTTTTTTTTGTTGTTTGTTGGGAAACATGACACCACTAACGCAGGCTGCAGAGAAACAGAACAAAAAATCCTAACAGTCTTATAACTGGATTTTTTGCCTAAGTGTAAATTAGGGTACTTTTTAGCAAAATGACGGAAACAAGGAAAGCTGGATATTAAAAAAAAGGAAAAAAAAAGTGAGTATGTGGTTATAAAAGGATAAGCAGTACTAAAGTTTATGGATCGCATGACTGTGACATACACAACATTGTTATTCAAGTCAGTAAGCAGTGTGTTAGCTTATAACTTCTTATAACTTTTGTGTTGGTAAATAATGTGGCTTTTGGTTAGGAACTGGTTACTTGCAGTTGGAGAAAAGAACATTATAACTATCAATGCAAGCATTTAAAGGAATATATTTAGATAGATGAGATTTATTTAAATATAGAGCAATTGCAGCCTATGCAGTGGAATCAAGGAAGGAGCAATGAAAGATTTCCAAAGGAAAAGTGGTGGTTGGTATACATTTCTGTTTCTCTGCTCCTCAAAAATGGAAAGTTTTTGAGAATAAATTCCAAATATATGATTACTAAAGGTTTTGGTTAACTGTCGTAACTATTAAGATCCAAAAATGTTGTATCAGGAACTAAAGTTAGAATAAAGCTGTTATAAATATTTTCTCTCCCTTTAACATTGGTCCTTGGAACAAAACTTAAGAAGGATATCCATGTGGTCTACTGAAAGTTGTACTGGACTGTTTAGTTCATGAAGGGTGTTCTAATTATAGTATGAAACAATCAGAAACTGTAGTTTCTATGAGTACTGTTTCATTGACCTGCCTGAGAAATTGGATGTGCAATTTTGTAGGAGGTAGATTATGAGTTCGAAAAAGATAATAAAAGTACCTAGCAGCAGTTTTGGCTGCTTGGACATAAGCCAGCTGTACTCTGTTCCTAAATCTGTTCAGGGTCAAGAATTGAGGGTGCTTGACCAATCCACAGCCCATCTTGTAAAACTACAGCCTGAAGCAATCACTTTAAAGAAGACTTGACACTTTCTAAAGGTTATAACGAGTAAATAAACCATCAAATTACTCCTCTTTTATTATTATGGTAGTCTTTTTTATAAAAACACTTAAATCCATGTAGTCCTAAGGCATCTAATAAAAAATGTACACTTTTAAGGTTTTGTGGTTTTTTGATACCTCATCAAAGTTATATACAATATTATTCTCCAAAGTATAACAAAAATGTTTTTGTCTTATTAAACAGCTGTTTTTTTTAAAAAAAAAAAAGTGCTTCACACAAGTTTTAAAAGCTTTCAATTCAAAATGGGTAAACTATAAATGTCCTTTGAAAGAAGTAAAAATGATGGATAAGGCTTATAATTGTTAGCGATTTCACATGAGAACATTTTTATTATGTAATTGTCATTCTCAGTTTAAGTATTTATGATGGGCGTTTTTTCCAACAGTAGTTACATATATACACATTTTTGATAGCTTCCAGATTTTCCTTTATAATTTGGGAGTAAGATGGAGGAGTGTTGTTCACTTAGAACTTTGGTTCTTATCCTCTTTAGTATTCAAAGCAAAGGGCTCACTTAAAATGAAATTTAATGCAGTTTTCAGAATTGTATTATTGTATTTATTTAGTTAAATGTAAAGTTCTTGGTATGGATGTGGGCATTAACAATTATAAATGTCTTAAATTTTAACATGCTGTTTCTTAGAACAATTGTAAAAATTTAAACCTAGTATCTGCACAAAAATGTATTTCTGTGAGCATTTTCTTTTCAGTGTCCTCATTAGGATTTAAAATACTTACACGTTTTAAAATTGAAATGGTGTATATGCTTGATTACAAATAGTCTGCCAGTTCCATTGTTTATAAAATCTTTTTGTTGTTTTGTACTAAAATTACTTCTTTTTTATATACACCAAAGCTTGGTTTCATTTAGGTAACTGTTGCGTTTCGGTAAGCCCAGTCTATTTGAATTGAAGTTTTCTTTATCAAGAATTTGTAATGCTAGTATTTGCTACATTGCTCCCCTTTAAAATATTACATTTTTTCCCTTTATTTCATGGTAAGTTTAATATGGGTAGATACTTGTTGATCTCCAACAATCATTGAAATTAGTGATATATTTGCCATAAATTTTAGCGAGGTCAGAAAAACAGTGCATATGTTAAGATTTTTTTTATCTCTGTTACCACTTTATCTTCATAGCTGTATGTCTTTTCTGATGCTAGTTGCAGTTTGAAGTTTGTTTTGTAAATGCTCTAAACTTGAGCTTTCGGCGTATAACAAATACACCAAACTAGATGAGTTTACAAAGAAAAGGAGAGACAGTTATATGCCTAGAAGCTGAAGAAATGCATTAATCAGTGTGATTAGTTTGCATGTTTTCAAAATATATGCTTGAAAAATTAGCTAGCGTGTTATGAAAAAGCATTTTAGGACTCAGTTGTGCAGGCACTACAGGTATTCTGGGGGCAGTTTTACTGTCCATTATGTTGATCTAAGTCCGTGCTACATCTCTTGCAGGAACATGTTACTGTTGCTTCTGTTGCACGGGTACATATTCTTGGGTTCCCCGAGGCTAGATCTGATCCATGGGATAACTGGCCACCTCCTTCTCTCTGTTTAGTTGTGCACTGGATCAAAATTCTGTTTTTGTTTCTGAAATACGCTTATATATGCTAGTGCCTGCAAGGGGAGTGGTAGAAATACGTAGTCTGGAGTTAGGAAAGAATACTACTGCAGTGCGTTTTGGTTAGTTTAGGAATAATTTACATGGCGTGTTTAAGGGTCAGATTTTATAATCCTTACTTCTTACAATTTTGAACAAGGCTTTTGCTAATAATATAGCATTTTAATAGCATTTGTTGCTTAATGACATAAATTGGTTAAGATTACACTTCTAGAAGAAGATTTAAGTCAACCTCATTTGTTTTTATCACTCCAGGGAACCTAGGGGAATGTACATACTTTCGGTATTTATAGATTAGTATCAGAAAACAAATTCATTGCAACTCCGAAGTACTATTTGTGAAGGCAGAACTGGGAAGAATTGATAATCTTTTCATTCTCTTCTCCCCCGCTCCCCCCCTCCCCCCCAAGGCATGCGAAATCTTTCGGTCTCTTCTCATCTATATTCTACTAGTACATATCAGAGAAGCAAAAGCTAAAGAACTTTTCTTTAGTTCTCTGTGAGCCGAATGTTAATTTTAAATGTATGTTCAATACTTACATGTGAAATTCATATGAGTGTTGAGGCATATTTTTAGATCCCACAAGTAACTCTTGAAATGCTTAGGAGTAGCCTCCTGTGGATAGAAGTGTGTGTTATTTCTGTCCACACATGTGCCTGTAAACTGCCTGTTCATCAAGGAAGTCAGTTTTGACCCTAAAACCTATAAAAGATGTCAATGTCAAAAACCTATTTTAAATCACCTTGGGACATATTTTGCCATTTTATTTCTATTGATAGTACAGTGAGACTATGGATCAAACGTTATACTAAGTGAGAAAGGGTTGCAAAATCTTCTTTAAAACAGTTTTGCACAAATTGTTGAAGCATTGTAAATATCCTTGTATTAAGAATTTGGAACCTTCATTTGTACTGGGTTTAGGAAAGATTTGCATTTCTTAAAGATGCAGCCCACTTTATTCTTTGTAGCCAAAACATTTGTATTATCTGCTTCACTGTGGAAGGAGGGAGAATCTCAGTTTGCTCTTTCACTGTTTCAGAAAATTTATTACTTCATCCAGAGGTGATTTTTTTTTTTTTTTTCCTTCTCATGGTAAGTAATAGTTGTTCATGGTATTGCAATTCAGTAGAATTTTATTTAAAACCCAATATCAAGAGAATAATCTTTTTGAGGCCTGCTTTTAATTTTCTCCTAGATAGATCTATAAATGGCTTTTTTTTTCTTTTTTTTTGAGCTGTCACTGTTTCCCTGAGGATTATAGCCACTTCTTTTGCAGTAGTCTGGTCTGTTGAGGTGTGAGTCATTTTAAGAGTGCTTATTTTTTCATCAGTTTAGAATGCAGGTTTTAAACTGGAGTGGGGAAGTTGAACTCAGAAAAGCATAAAGCACATAATATATCAAAATACAGTAATTCAGAGAACACAGCTCAAGTATTGGGAGTACTCTTTTTACCCTCACATAGTCAGTTTGGCCCTCGGAGTGTGTCCAACACAAGACCTCAATAAATGTTACTAGTGCACCAATTCATCAAGGAGAAGTCAATCTTACCTTAATGTGGTCACTTTTTCAAGGTGATCATCAGTGTGCAGAGAAAAGGCAGGAAATTAGCCTTTTGAAGCTCAGAACAACACATTAGTGTAGCTCTCTAGGTCTTTAAAGGATATTCATTATTTTGACTGTATGCAATAACAGGACAGCAGTGAATTGCTTATGATATACACCAAAAGCCTAACTACTGTTCTTGCAAGAAGTCATGACTGTTTGATAGGGGAACCTGTTGTTCTTCCTTTGAGTATTGTATTTGTAGCGGAAGGCCATTGCTCATAAAATTTGGCTCAAAAGGGAAGCTGTTTCCAGTTAGGAAAATTTGACTTTAATACCATAATATTTCAGGAAAATTCCCATAAATTTTTAGCAACTGTGATTATCAGCAGATAAGTCTCGTTTATTATCACAGTAATAGTTTGATTCTTAAGAAGGTCCTTCTGCAAGAACAGGAGATGTAATGCACCTTCCTGTTACTAATCCATCTTCTGAATTGTGAAGGAAACTTTAACTTTAACCTTCTCAGATTTTCAGGTAGCTCATCTTATCAAAAATACATATTGATTATCCACGACTTCTATTTAAATTCTTGCTTTCATCTGGTAGGTCAAGAGGCTTCTTGGCACAGAAGGTTATGATAAATATTTCACTTTTTCCATAATAACAGAAGTAATTGCTGACACAAACTTTCAGTTGTCCTGGGAGATGTCAAAAAGAATAAAAATTCAAATGCTTTGAGTTGAATAATTAAGATGTCCCAAAGATTCTGACTCATTGACTATGATTTTCTGTATTGTTGACTAACAATTGATTCTTGAAGCACTAATTGCAGCTTGCTGAATTTCTCTTCATCTCAATATTTTGACTTGGTTCATCGGAATATTCAATCATTTTTCAACTGTGAAGTCAAGTCTGGTTTATTCCCTTTGAGTCTGGTTTTGTTATAAGATGCAGAAGAGAATATGTAGTAAGAGGGAACTGTTCCTGCTAGTGAAGAGAGCTATAATCCTAGCTCCTAATCTTCTGCTATGCATTTCAATCTATGTTATTTATTCTGCAAATTTTCTGACCAGAACAGCTGAACTCATCTGGTATTTTACCACATTCAGAGAGCTTTTGTTTACTTTTTTGCTGCGTAGTGTGTAGGCACATACTGTTCTGTGTGCTAGACTGTAAAGGAAGAAGAGTATGAATACACAGCTTATGTTGGTGTTTGATTTGCAGGTACTGTCTTATGTAAATTTGTTTGTTTTTTCACTAGGAAACAGAGATTAATTATGAAGATCAAATAAGTAAAATTGTTGTAGAGAAACAGGAACTTGAATGGCAGAAGGTAACTTTCCTACATGGTTTTAGTATTTTAACTACTGGGATTTAATTTTAATATAATATTAATATGGATAGTGATTTGGTACAATTCCCCTTTTTAAGGCTATTGTCATTTCTAATAGTAGAATGTGGTAGCCAATAGTTTATTGTCTAGCCATGAAATTCTGTATTTTTTATATTGATTTGGATTGTGCACAACCTAGAAATCTGATTAACAAAAGTGTACCATCATAATATTTGGCATGACTGGAAATCTTCAGTCAAAAGGGATGTAAATATTGAAGTAATAAGACATTTAGCTTAACATGAGGCATGTTGACACGTTAGTGTGGGGGAAGCTACGTAGCAGCTTCTCTGTATTATGCTTGTCTTTGACAAGTGCAAGTACCAGTGCAGTTGTACAAGCAACTTCACTTGCAATGTTTTGGAGGTGACAATTTTTCAAAAAAATTATTTTAAATAGAAACTTACATGTTACATACTCAAAAGTGGTTTGTCAGCTTTTAAATGCTCAGAATGAAGTTTTCAGTAAAATAAGTCTAACATTCTTCTTAGGGTTAGGGCTCCTGAGGTTATGCTTTCATAGGAAATCCATTCCCTTCTCTAATACAATCAAACCTATGACCCCTGTCACTAGGTCGCAAGATAAAAGGCTTCACTCTGTATATTTTACGATCACAGAAAAAACAATAATTTCAGCTCCATCCTTGATCTTGGGATATTTAACATCTTAGTAGCAAAGGAAGACTATTTCATCTTGGAGTTCATCCTAACCATCTTAAATTAATAATTCTAACTATGTGCTTTTTTTTCTAGAAGATATATATGTGCACACAGAAACAGGAAACATTTTATATTTGTAAAAGCAACGGTGCTTTCAATTTGTAACCCTTCTTTGCTTTTCTTAACCTAGCATTGGGATGATTTCCATTCATTCTGAGACCTTAACAGCAATTTAATTTACAGTTAATACAAAGGTGGGACTTATAGGCAGTTAGGTGAACTCTCTTTTTTTCTGCACTTTGCATTTAACATTGGCACATGGCAAACCTAATGTAAACAATGAGTTGTAGATTTTAGGAGCTTCATATGTGAACACATATGTAGAGCTCTGGAACTTCAAAGGAGCAAGCTAATATGCATTTCCAATTCTGGAGATTCCAGTAAGATGAAAATGCTAAGTATGACATTTAAATTGAATTTGTGACCTGATGGTTTCTGAATGCAGAATCATATTGACCTCAATAGTAGTTCAGTAAGTAGGCAGCTTCCCCTGGCTTATCAAAGGTTCTGTTATATTTTTTCCTTCAGAGATATCCCTTTCTGTGATTCAGTATATATTTTATTTTACCTTAAATTTAGCAAACTAGTTTAAAATAGAGACATGACTTGAGCTAAGTTTCTGGTTTAATATTACAATTTTAAAGCAAATCTTTGTCTATGTTTTATGAATACTGTTGCTGCTCTTGAAAAAAATATGCTAGGGTAGGGAAAACAGAGTAACTGGAGAAAATATTCCTTTAAATCTAATGAGTATACTCACTATGCTTACTATAACATCACAATATCAAAGGTGATTTTGCTTATATTTTTAAAAAGTAACTTTGTTCTTCACTCTCCCTTCACTCACCACACATACATGGCATGTATGGAAAATTTATTCCAAAACTGAATTTCTGAGAAAGTTATGTATAATCATTTTATTTAATAGTTTCGGCTTTGAGGCCTGTTAGGAAATGAATATTTGTAGAAACTTCCCAGTTTCTTTTTTTTATAGTAAAATACATCACTTGAATAAACAGTTCAGGGAAGACTGTGGTATATTATGAAGAGCTCAGTAATGCTTATTTCCAGTTATCAATTACGTCAATGACAAAATTGTATAAAGGATGACTGTTCTGTGAGACTAATCTTATATCTACATAAATTATTACATAATATTGGCTTGAATTCCTATAATCTAAAGAAATGTCATCTTAATTTGACAGTACTGTGGGTATAAAATTTTATTGCTGTGGTGAGGAGGAATACTCCACTGAGAATAGTTGATTTGCTCTCACTGCAGTACCATTTCTGGCTTTCTAGAGTACTTGTTATGCCCTTTACCCACTAGAGAACCTGTGTCTTTGAACAGAGTTCTAAGTGACAGCTTGAGGCAAACATTCCTCAAGACTTTTGTTTTCACATTTTTGAATATTTGTTCATGTAGTATTGTTTGTTAGATGCAAATCAAAACTTTCTCTACCTATGTTACAATGACTTAATGAGTATGTACATGAATATAAAACACCTTACCTGCACAGATTCTTGTCTTGCATCAAAGGGCAAGAGCTTTCACTTGTGGAACTTGAAAGCAACACCAATTTGCTAGAGAAAGTAGCAATTTTGGAACGGGCTTTGTCTGAAAAACTCTCAATTTCTCAATTAAGGCAGGAGAAGAAATTAGACTTCTTTTATGTGAAACAAAGGATCAATTTATTTTCTCCCAGTCATTCTTTTTAATAGTATTAATTTATATTTATTTTTTGTGCAGTCATTACTTAATCATTTCCTACTTCTCACTAATGTTTCTTAGCTAAACACTCACACATATTTTGAGATAGCTGTTCAAGGGCAGAGCCTCTTGACTACCTTTACCCAGTATTTTTTAGTGTCTAGAACTTCAAAAAACTGATCTTACAAACATATCTTCCATATTACTTCACCTCGATTGTGGGGTGTTTTTTCCTATATTGTATAGGAACATGATGCTTAAAGATGTTAAAGTTTTCCAACTTGCAGTGTGTAATATTAGTCTATGAGATTATGATATGAAATAATAACAAAAATAAAAATAATAGTACATCTTTAATTCATTTTCTTGTTTTTATGGATCAGAGTAAAGCCAGGCAGTAGAATGATAGAAATCTTATACTATAACCTTACGCTTAGTCTTTTCTGCCATCCTTCAGCTCTTTCATGCAGTTTGTTAAATGACTAAAATTTAACTAAAAACAGAATAACAGATTGTTATTTTTTAATGGGGTTATATTTTTTTAATGGAGATTAAAGTTAAAATTCTATTATAACTACCTGACACTGTGTCAAGATGCTGTTTTAAGATGGTAACGGGTGTTGGATTGCTTCTGCAGATTGATAGGATGGGTAAGAGTTGCTTATAGAAGTCCTAGCAACCACAAATCTGAATTCAGAGGTGAGAATTATTACCTGTTATGAATTAAAGAGAAGCTACTACCAAAAAGGTGATTACCAGTTAACAAATGTCTCTTTTTAGTCTTCAAAACTAGTCTTCTAGTTTTGTTTTTGATCAATCGTGTCTTTCTAAAAATATTTAACAAGGAATCAGGTTTTTTCTTGAAATACTATTTGTATGGTTTGCTTTAAGATAATATTTAAAACACACTATTGTTATTTCGCATGAGCAGGAAACGCTGCAGCATCAGACGGACACACTGCACCAACAAAACAAAGAAGCTATGGCAGCTTTTAAAAAACAGGTAGCAAAATAAGGCCTTTTAGCTTTGACAATGAGATTTCAAAATATGATGGCATAATAGCAAGTTATCCGTTGGTATTAAAATATTTTTCTGTTGCATATAAAATGTTAGAATATACAGCTCAAAGAAATCAAGTCTTTTTCTTTCTTCCAAACACAGTATAATGCCTGTATTTTAAGAGTTCTTCCCAGTCTTCCTGGGATTTTTTCATTTTTATTTTTCCAAAAATTCCTAGAGAAGATAATGCTGCTTTTAATCTGGTTTTTGGGGTTTTTTTCCCCCTCTTTCTAAGATGGCATGTCCTCTGCAAGGTTAGAATCATAAACCATGGTAAAAGGTCTGCCACATAACTTATTCTGTTCAACATTTGAAAGTGTGTTTCAGTCTTTCAAATCAGGGTTGTGGTTTTTTTCTCCATAATTTATAATCAACAAATATGAGTGCTGAAAGAACTTGCAGAGAACAGTCATAGGAACTGAAACTGTTGCACATAGTGATGAAGAATTTATCACTAATGCTGCATCACAATCATATCACACAAAAAATAACTTGGCAAGCAATTAGGTTTTTCTTTCTTGAAAAAATAATTTGTGATTCACAAGCTTGCTGCTTGTGACTCTATAGTTACTACAGTTAAACAAAAAAAAAAACAGGAAGTACACAATGCAGGGTAATGTAACTATACTGTCTGGTCAAGTTGCATCAATAAAATTAATCCTATGTGCTGTATTGATTTGTTGTTTCATTTTTTTGTTTGGTTTTTTTTATGCCACTGATGATCAAGTTACAGGCAAGGATGTTTGCCATAGAAGAAGAAAAGGTACTCTGTTACAATTAGTTGTTATTTGTCATCCAGTGAAGCACATAAGCAAATGATAATGCTAGATAGCTTACCGAACATGTTCTAAGTATAAACTAAGTATATTACAATTAAATTATTTTTCTCGCTACGGCCTTTGCAAAAGAAATTTCTTTATAACCTTTTTTACTTTTGTTTTTTTGTTTATAGCCTGTAGAAGTTTTTAATTACCTATGAAATGTCACTTTAAAATCTGCTTATGCTAAAAAACAGTTGGGGAATAAGTGTTCTTTGATAGTTCTATATTGAAGCTATACAAAAATTACTTTATTTTGGGAGTTTGGGACAAATTGTCATAAGCCTTTTTCACGTACTAGTGAAAAATAACAATTCTGACTGGTTTAGTAAAACCAGATTTTAACGGGGCTTTTATTGATTTACCTGAGCTGGTTTCCTAAGGAACTTGAACTAAACTGAAGAAAGATATACTTAAGCCTGAATTTCAGGGATTTTTCTTAACTACATGAGTGTTTATACCAAGCTGAATGCCTGCTTCCTCTTCTGAATACAGGATTTGCATTTGGAATACTAGGAGCCTATTTCAAACAGTGAGGCCAATGAATGTCTGCATGTGGACTCTATTGTTTCACTTAAATTTCCCAATGATTAAGGGTGGATGAGTATGCTATGTGTTTCATAAGAACTTGCACAGAAATTTGCAAACAGGTGAAATTGGTTTGAAAGTATATCAAAGTAAACTATATTGGTTGCTGCATTTATGTTATCTGGTTGAGTTATTTTCTTGCTTGTATTTGGAATTTTTTCTTCTTAGGACATCCTGTTTGTCCACACATACCTACCTAGTAGTCCTTGATTTGTATTTTCAATGACAGCTACTGTTTCAGAATTAAATTGTGTGCTGATTTTTTAATTTTTTTCTCTAAATATTTCCATTGAAACAAATAGTGCTTTCAGTACTTTACTATAAAGTAACTGAAAGAATAAATTAAGCTGTAATGTTTTAGGACAGACTTTGAATACAAAGACCAATTTTTGCTCCAATTTATATTATATGTGCTTTTACTCATCAAGGTGGTTTCAGGAGATTGCACAGCCAGCACTATGTTAGAAACGAACGGAACACGCCGGGGTGGTTGAATGGATGTATTTGTTTTCCCTAGTGTATTCTCTGATATCTAGATTCTGCTATCCATTGCATTGATTGCTGCCCAAGATTCTTACCTGATTTAATTCCACTGAAGTTCTTTGACTTTATTCACATGCACGTGTGTGTGTGTGTGTGTGTATGCACATGCATATATATAAAAATACAAAATGTACTTGTATGTATTTAGTAATTCTAGTGATAGCAGATTACAATTCAATCTTTGTGCATCGGAAAAGCTGAGGAAGTTGTTTCTGTGAAGACCCTGCTACAGTGGATAAGAAAGTGGATTTACCTGATACTTACTTTGTTATTTAGTATCTTTGTTCTAAACTAAAGTAACTTATTAATTCTGCCTTTGCCAGGTTTTCTTCTTCCAGAACAGAAAATTTTAAAACTTACTGACTAGTCATAAGTGGTGAAAATATACTATCGTGTTCTCACTTTTCTTTTTATAGCAATATATATGTACATTTTAAAATTATTTAGCTGAATTTTCACCTGTTTTCACCAATGAATTTTTCTGTCATAGTGGAGTAGTGCTTTATTTTCATAAATTCTTGTTGATAAATTCTTGTTGTAAATGCATTTATTCTGCCCAAATCCTGAAGTACAGCTTTTGTTGAAAGGGAAAATATCAACTTGCTGTAGAAACAAAAGAAAAAGAAATTGATGGACTGAAAGAAGCATTAAAAGCATTACAGGTAAACTATTATTTTTGTTAAATAACTTTCCTTGGTATGCAAGTGTTTTGATTTTAGTTTTTTTCACTGGTAAGAAAATAGTTGGTTTTAAGAGGGTCTTTAAGGCCTTCTCGTTTAATCTTTCCAGTACATGTACGCATCACTTTCTAACTCTGAGCTTCTGTTCTGGTCTTCAGTGTCAAGACTACTTTAAGTTAGCCTTCCAGCTAAAGTTCTTTTTCTCCAGAAGAACTGTAGACTCAATAAAAGTCCAAATAGCGTGTGAAATGTGCTTTCTTTTCATTTCCAGTCTTTCTCTTTCTTTCTATTTTTGTCTTCTTACCTCTCACCTGTCTGGAAGCTCTGGTTTTGGACTCCTAAACAGAAACAAGTATTCATACTGGGCCTTCAACTCACAATGCTACCTGTGTTTTTTATTATTTTCCTTTGTTTCACTAGGACGTTTCTGTTTTTACCACTTAATCCATAGCTTCCCAATGCCTGTTTGTCAGTAGAAGTAAAATTGTCGGATAAATGCACAATTTACTCTGGTGCCACTTGGTGTTATTTCTGTATTGTATTTTCTATTGTTACATGATGTTAGAGCACTTGTAGCTGTGATTCACAGTTACTTGAAATAAAGAAGACATAGGCACATAGCTAGTATTTAGTTTTCTTTTAAAGACAAAGGCAGATAGGTTGAAAATGGATTAAAAGAGTAGAACTCTGAAGGTTTTTGTTCAGCACAGAAGAGAATTAGCATTGTAGTGCATTGCCAGATTTCAGGTATTGCCAGGAACTAATTATTTTTCTACCCAAAACTGAGTGGGATAATAATTAATTCTATTGAAAACAAAATGGTTATAATGGATTATTACCCATGATTTTGCAACACATTTGGTTCTTATTAACATACTCTTATAACAGGATGCATTTACTTGGTATCAGACTGTTTGTTTAATCATTTAGTTAACACTGAAGGTATTTTAGGAACAAAACAAATTTATTCCCATGGCTGTCCGCCTGTGCAATAGCTGTAAAGGATTTTGTTGCTTTGTTCAAACCTTGGCATAGTACAGATGATGTAGAATATCACTCCATGGTCTGCTGAACATAATATGTGGACAGCAAGAGTAATGAAAGATTACACTGGCCTTTCTTTTGTAAGATAAAACAGAAATCTCAAAAAAAAGCTTAACATTAAACGTTTAATGTTCAGAGATCAAACATTTGTGTAACAGTATAGTTCAGAGCTAGGAAATTCTGCTGTTACTTGAGGAAGCAGGAGGTCATAATGAACCTGTGAACCCAGAAAAATTGTTTGGAAATTAACCTAAAATAAAAGTGAGGCATTTTTAATTCATTTCTATAGTCCTCTCTGTCCAGGGAGTCAGAATTCTACCTTAAAGTGATTGTTCTCTAGGCTTAGTTTTTTTAGAAATAATATTTTCTGTATAAGATTTACACATGCTAGGTTCTTTGACATGTCTCTTTTTTTTTTTTCTAGACATTGTCGTGTTTCTTTAAGAGATACAGAGACTAAAGCTCTTGTGATCTTAAGTATTATGCAAATCAAAATTCTCTGATGTCAGTGGTGTATGAAAAAGTGTTAATGACTTCAAATGTCAGTCTTATATTATTAAAGCATGCAAGATCGGTACAATATGTCTTTATATGCCACCATTCAGAGTATCTACCTAGAATTTTTTTTTCCGACAGGGAACACACTTATATTCCTCTAGGACTTGAGGGAATACTTTCATTTCTATCTCTGTTTTCTTGTTTATTTCTACGGGTCTAGTTAACAGATTGCAGTCCATTTACACATTATTTTTATGATACATGTCAGAAAACACAAGGATTTATGCATTTTCAAAATTCTTCTAGTAACAAATGAGTGTAAAGCATTTTTACATAATTTAAATATTGAAGTAAAATTCTGAAAATTGATCTAATAATAAAAGAAATAGTGTCATCATTAATTCAAAACCAGTATTACTGTATTGGATTGGCAATAAATGCAATTAAATCTTAGGTATGAAAATACTTAAATATGCAGGTTGTCATTGGAAAAAATGTAGCTACAATTTAATTGATAGCTCTCTTTCGTTTTACAGATTTCAAAATACACTTTACAAAAGAAACTGAATGAAATGGTAAGAAATTAATAAAAGTAAAAAAATAAGGAACAGATTTTATGAAAAGAGAATATCTGCTTAGAGTATAATGCAAATACTAACCAACTCTAATATTTAAATGACGTGTGATAATTATTACAAATAAACAAAAGAGGTGATATTAACTTTGAATCTAAAATGTTTTAGGTTTTTATAGTTTGATAGCTGCTGTTTATAATGTGGAATTTTTTCTCCCTGAATTAAAGTACAGTTCGTACATTTGTTCTCTTTATAGATTAGAATGAAGATTTTTTTTTTTAATAGACTGTGATTTGAATAACGTAATTATATTACACTTATAGGATCTAGCATATTCCTCTCAAAGAAGTAATAGAAAATTCCAAGCAGTTCTTAGTTGGTTTTCTTTTAAGAAAAACTGATAATGTTTTTCCTCTCACTCTTTTTCATTCCTCTTCTCAGAATTACTTCTTAACATCAGTTCCCCTCAACAGTTTAGATTTCATCCAGTCCAGCTTACTCCCTTTGACACAGAGAATAAATTTATATAGAGTGACAGCATAGTCGCTCTGAACCCTGTTGTCTGTTTTAGGAAGTGAAAGAGTGAGCCACAGAAACATTGCTAAGCTTGATTGAATAAATGCTGTGAAAATTCTGCTGCTGCTCAACTGGAAAGAATAAAGATAATATTGTCAGACCATTACAAACTGTGGTTTTAATTAAGAAGCTCAAAAAACTAGGGTCCAGTTTAGCTGTAAGTACCGTGACATTTGTACTGAAAGTCATCTTCTACGCTACAGTGGTTTTACACAAAATATGGTGAAATTGAATAATGTGCCCTCTGACCTGGGAGATAAGGCTACAAGTTAAAGATCAAAGGCAACATAAAATGTGTTTTGTCTTACTTCACTTTTAACTTGTATTTATTCTTAAAATACATCTAGTCTAAAAATGTTTAAAATATACAAAATTATTGAACTTACATTTAGGTCATTTCACATATTACCTTTTTTCCATAACTTGCAAGCTCAGTCTTCCATATGAATGAGAATATTTAAATCAACAACACCTTTTCTATAAGCTGGAAATACATCTGTGCTGCTTAAACAAATGTCTTCCTTTGTTATGTTTATAAAGTTTTTCAGTAATTGTTTATTTGAATATTTTGAAAACATTGAGGTACTGTGACTTTGATACAGAGTATGATTATTAAATGCTATTGAGTGGGGGACAAGGTATTAGAAATCCTCTTTTGCATGTAGCACTAAACATAACATGTGTGGCTTCACCATATTTATAGAAGATGCTCTGATATGAAATGATGAAAACAAAAAAACACAAGGTAAACAGAAGTGAATTCTTTCCTACAACCTTATGCAATAGCGGACTAATACATACAGTTTTCGATTGAGTCAAGTTCTACCAACTTTACTCCTTAAGTAGTTGCACTGAAATAAATGGTACGTTCTAGGGATCAAAGTAGTAGTAGTCCATGTAAACTCTCTCAGCCAGTTATCACAAATAGCAAAATGTTTAAAAGTAAAATAGATGAAATTCCAAACCATTCATTTATTTGAGACATATTTCTATTTCAAGTTTAAGTTTTTAAGACTGATTAGATCATGCCCTGGCTAGTGTTTTAAAAGTAAGCAGATGTGCTGTTTAGTTTATATCTGTCACCTTAGAAACACTGCCAGTCAGTAAAATAGCTTTTGTATGTGCTGGGGATTGAGCATGCCTTATTGATGTAGCATTTTATTCTGGTTTTCTTCCTTTAATTCTGTTCTTTTACTCTAGCATATGCAATGTTAATATATTGCATATACACCATATTTTAGCATGCTATCCAGTAAGTTTATGTGAAAATTGTAGTGATGATATAATTCTTATGATATCTGCTAGAATTTTGAAATCGTGGAAGTTTTTGTTTCATATTGAAAGACTGTATAGAGACAAAGAAATAAAGGATTTCTTTTTCTTCCACCTTTCCTTTGTTTCCACAATACATGTTGATTATTGTGCGGTGTAGTCACTTTGCACCTCACTGCATACGGATAGTAGCACTCAGGCAATCAGGAGGCTACAGGATGATTACTACAAAGCTAGTTGTCTGATAGAATAAGCTTGAGTGTGGGTTCTGTGTTGTATTCTTTTCCTTGCTGCTGAAATAAAGAAATAACTGGAGGAAAATGGCCTTGGTCAGATCTTGGTTTCCTCCTTCATTAATTTCCTGGCAAGTGATACAATATAGAATGCTAGAACTCTGAGGGTAGAATAAAAGCTGATGGGGGGGGGCGGGGGGGGAAGTGAATTTTTCGTCTGTTCATGTGTTCCCTTGTTAACTTGCATTGGCTGATCATGGGCATTTCTGAGAGTGAGCATTTAGAGTTATTTGTCTTCTGCAGTACCTAAATCTTAAATATATCATGGTGCTAAAATATTAAAAGAGAAGCATGAGATTAAGGCTAGTGTTGGCTGGTTTAGACACCAAATCTTGTGTGCAGTTCAGAAGAGCAAATGTGGAGTGCAAGATCTCTGCGTAGTCAATGGGGAGACATCACTGTCTACAAGGTAGTGATTCAGTGCATCAATATTAATGAGTAAAGTAGATGGGGTGACTACCTCTGTGAATGACTGGTAATTAGTCTAGTTTCACTTGCTGACTGTGTTTATATTGGTAAACTAAATGTTTGTGAGACCATTTAGTGAAGCTGCAGTCAAGTGATATGAAACGGTCTAGGTTCATTAAACTCTACTGCTCTTCAAATGGGGGAAGCTGCATGTAAATAACCCACATTGTTCCCAGCAGACAGTCTCCTGAACCATGCCCAGGAACTGCTTACACGAGTGGTACTTGGCATAGGCCAAAATGTGTCAGGGATATTTTAACAACAGTATAGGCATTTCCTGAGAGCTTCCCTGCCACCATTTAGTTTTCTAATACAGACATAGTTGCCAAATGAATGAAAAAATAATTCCTATAAAATGTTAAATAAATGTAATTTTAAAAGTTGGTTTGTTCTTAATAATCTAAGATAGGAATGTTATTTTTATTTCCTTTCCATATTTTTTAGGAATTTGACTGTAATTACACTATGTTTTTTAAAAATACAGTGAGAAGGCAGTGACACAGTATAAATTAAAAATAATTATTTTTAAGCAGAAAAATGGTGGGAACTAAAGGAACTATTGTGGAAAAAAAATCCTATTTTGAAGATTTACAATTGCCTAATTTTCACATGATCTTGCCTTAGGTGTCCGTGCCATTACATCTCCTTTGTTTCTCTGACACTTTCACCTCCCAATTACCACCTTCTGCTTCACTGAGTAACTCTGACTAGTGACTCAATTTCCAGAATATCTTTGAGATATGAGCAATTCCCTCTTTGTCTTCCTCCAGTCACCTACCTGACCCTGAGCTATTTCTCTGGTCTAGTTCCACCAAGAAATCATTGTGCCTCAACAAACCATATGGCCACAATCAGTTCCACTCCCCATCCCAGCTTATCTTTATTACTGGTGGAGGGCAGGGCAATAATTCCTGTTCTTGCAGTATCAGACATTTGGAAGGAGAACCAAGATTCTGTGGGTCTTACTCCAACTCCAGGGTCATACCCTCCCTATCCTGCAGTGTCTCCTGGTGTTTCTTGATTGTCTTCTATGGAAGAATGTTTTAAGACCTTTTCACTGTGAGCAGTAGAATCACATACTCGGGGAAGGATGTCAGAAGGCAAACCAGACTACTTTTATTTTACTGTGCACTAAGCCTGGAGATCAGCTTGCCATCAAAAATCATATTTAGGCAAGTGGTAAGTTCTTAACAAAACTTTTGAAGCTATAGCAGGCCAATTCCTTTTCTCATTGGAAAGAGCCCTGGGAAACAACAAAGCATATTTCTACTTTTCTAGTGAGGAGGAGGGACTAACACTGTCTTGCTGACTTAAGAAAGGAATTGGGAGAACACCCAATATAAAGGAAAGTGCAAAAAACCTCAGATCTTGCCACAAGCTGTTCCAGTCTCAAATTAGCAATGCCTCCCTGTTCATTGACCTCTTAGAATAAATACACCTGAATGACTATCAGGAAAAACAAATACAATTTTTCCTTTTTATTTATTTTGTTTATAAAATCCACATTCTAGCATTAGTTAAGCACAGTTCTTCTTACTTATGACTAGGAAAAAGAGAAGCTATAGAAACATTCACAACCTACGTTCCTTGGAGTGATTCTGTAAGTGGTGGTGTTTCTTTACCACTGCTTCCATTATGGCTTTCCATTCGCTGTAGTGTGTTTAATTTCATACCTTATAAAACATGAGAAATTTGTATTGTATATCCTGTTTTGCTAGCCTTATGTTGGTCATTTCTTTTGATTACTATCAGCTTTTATTATCCTCTGATGCTTGGACATGTATTGCATTTGTTACTGTATGGAAATGCAGCCTTACAGAAGCCAAGCAGAGTGGGCCAGATTCATCCTTGTGTAACTTGAATATACACACAGGAATGAATTTGGCCCAATTAATTTTAATTGCTGTGTTGCTGTACTGTAGATTAGAAATAGATTAGATGTCTAAATAAATGGATATCTTTTCTAATTAATTAATTTAACCCATTCTTTTCAGAGAAAATTAAAAATTGACCAAATAGTACCTGCAAAGCTATTGACAAAAATATGGTATAAAGAGGAACACAAAAAACTTAGTGTATATGAAAGAAAGGATAACAACTAATTCTTAAACAATCAGTGGCATGTGTCACTGAATATAGTTTCCTGTGAATATATATTTTCAATCAACCTCTCACAAAACGAGAAAGAGAGATTGGTAAAATTCATGAAACTTAAGTACGTTTTACTGAATTACCATGTGGGATTCCTTGTGGTAAGATATTACTTAGGCCAAGATGTTAATAGAAGTAAAAATAAAGTGTTAGATGCTTACAAAAGTAGTTTGAAAAATACCCTACAGATACATAATCTTAAACTAGAAGTGAATTCATCGTAGTTCAAGATGTTACAACTGATACTGAGGAATTAATAATTATTCATTATAAGATTACTTACGTTTTTCTGGGAAGCATGGGGTATTAATCTGCATCAGTTTCACTAATCTAAATCAAAGTCACCACTACTCTTTAGAAGTAGTTGATGCACTTCTGTTTTTTAACAAGTATGTTGAAGTTCTTTTATTTAGGTGTGTCAAATACACAAATTCTCTCCTAATTTTTCTTGCACTATGTCATTTTTAACAATCCCAGAACTGGAATGGATGAGGCTATCTGGCATCTTGGAGATGGCTCGGTCTAACCCTGCCCTGCTCAAAGCAGGGTCAGTTAGAGCTGGTTGCACAGGGCCACGTCCAGTCAGGTTTTGAATATCTCCAGAGATGCAGACTCTGTAGCCTGTTTGTGCAACCTGTTCCAATGTTTGACCACCCATACAGTAATTTTTTTTCTCCTCAAGTTTAAGTGAAATTTCCTGTGTTTCACTTTGTGTCAGTAGGCACCACTAAGAGAGTCTGGCTGTGTCTTCTTTATTTCCTCCCCTCCACCCGGTATTTATACACATTGATAAGATCTCCCCGAGCCACCTCTTCTACAGGCTGAACATCCCATCTCCCTCAGCCTCTCCTTACGTGTCAGGTGCTCAAATCCCTTGATTATCATAGTGGCCCTATACTTTGAACAATGCTGTATTGAAAACAGACCAGTATTTTTGTTTAAGTTTGAATTGCAATATAGCTTAAAAAGTTTTCCTTGTTGATTAAAACCATGTTATGCTGGAAAATGTTTAAGACCTTAAAAGGAAGACAGTACTTTTAGAAGACTGAACACTTTGCATAATAGATTGCTTTTGTTATGTAACAGGAGAGAATAAATGTCTATAGGCCTTATTTTCATGATGCATACACTAGCACTGTCGCCAAAGTTTAAGGAGCTTCTACTCTTACCTGTCTCCAGCCACTTACTCATTTCTGCCCTGTGCTCCTCCATGAAGGTGCTGGGACAGCTGGTTGTGGGGGCTGTGATTTAAGCTGTCTAGAATTTTCAAACAGGCCCCATATTTTGTTGCATTGCTGCGGCCTGAAAGCGTGGTACACTTGGTTTAATACTGCAGTAGGGACAAATAAGCAGCCGGGGCAATGAGGTATATATAGCTGCTGAAGCCACTGTATTGTTTTGAAACTGCAGTCAAAGGGCAGGTACTGAATAGCTCATGTGGGGTGGGTACTGCACTAATCTGCATGAACATCCTACATCAAAGGAATGAGAGAAGGCAATGCTGTACTGAGTGGTAGTGCAGGTGGACAAGTATAAACCACAGGCAGCATTAGCATGGTAGGCTATGTTCACAATACAATGGCAGATTAAATAATGTGTTTAAGACACATAACAAAGGAAAACTTGCAATCAGGATTTGAAAACAGTTCTGCAGACATTTACATCAAAGTTCTCCTAAAGATAAGGGACAGCATATGAAAATATGTTAAAGTGCTTTTTTGATAATCTAACACACAGGTGAAGGTCTTTGGAATGAGGTGCTATCTGGAAATGGGAACTGATCATTAGATATGTGTGCTGATTTTGACTGGGGTAGAGTTAATTTTCTTCATAGTAGCTAGTATGGGGCTATGTTTTGGATTTGTGCTGAAAACAGTGTTGATAATTCAGGGATGTTTTAGTTATTGCTCAGCAGTTATTACACAGAATCAAGACTTTTTCTGCCCCTCACACCAACCCACCAGTGAGTAGGCTGTGGGTGCACAAAAAGCTGGGAGGGGACACAGCCGGGACAGCTGACCCCAACTGCCCAAAGGGATATTCCATACCATATGACATCATGCTCAGCAATAAACTAGGGGGAAGGTTGGGCAGGGGGCCACTGCTCAGAGACTGCCTGGGCATCAGTTGGTTGGTGGTGAGCAATTGTTTTCATTTGCATCACTTGTCTTTCTTGGGTTTTACTTCTCTGTTATTTTCCTTTTCTTTACAAGTTGTTGTTGTTGTTGTTGTTTTAAACTGTTCTTATCTCAACCCACGAGTTTTCTCTTCCACCCTTTCAATTCTCTTCCCTGGAGGGGGCGAGTGAGCGAGCAGCTGTGTGGTGCTTAGTTGCCGGCTGGGGTTAAATCACGACAGTCATTTTTGGTGCCCAATGTGGGGCTCTAAGGGTTTGAGATAATAACAGATTCACCAAAGCGTATTAGAAGGGATTTATATCTGTTAACAGTTGCAGGTCATGATACTGATTTATCTGTTCTTGACATTGGTTTATCTGATCTGCACCATGCTCTTTTTTTTGCTGTACAGGTTAAAGATTGGTGTTGGCTTTTGCAGTTTGCTGTGCTCTGTAGTGATTAGTGATGTTTTGCCTGGGAGACTTGTTACTAAAACACTGACCTTGAGCTTAATCTGGTATTTGGGCTCTGTACTGAAGCCATTACTGTACTTTGGGTACTATCTTATGGAGACTTCTTCCTCTGAGAGTTTTTTTGTGGAGGAAATACAGAATGGCACCTTTGCTACCTTCTTCTGTGATGTTTTCTCCCTTGTTACAATAACTTCTCAGTATCTTGAACATCCTTAGGTAGTAAAATACTTCCACTGGTATTTCTTAGGAATATTGCTTCAGTTTTGTCTAAGGTTAACACGCAATTTAGGAATATGACCCAGGCTCTGTGAGAGTATGGTCATGGGTGGCATGGCATGTGGCAGAATATGGGCAGGTATCTAGAGAACTTCTCACATCTAATGGTCTAGAACTTCAGTCTCGAACAACTACAGGATCCTGATAAAGTGGTAGAATGTTTGAAGAAAAAAAAAAATGCCATGGCTATTCCAAAGAGGCATAACTTACAGCTCTGTGCATCTACCAAATGCCGCTTGATATTACGCAGCACGCTCAGGGAGAAGAGAGGGAAAACAAACCAACAGGTGCTATAGCTAAACCAGACACTATATCAGTCGCCCCTATAACTAAAAAGAAACAATGGGAGAGGAAGTCAGCTCATTTAGTAAGGGATGAA
>NW_009213510.1:5962-6280 GCF_000690835.1 Fulmarus glacialis | reverse complement strand
CTGGGAGAACCCCCTTGTGTGATTGTTTTCCTTGCAACTCATGTACCTATGCCTCTAGGGTTGAGGTAGATTTTCCATCCCACGTTCTCATGTCCTCTCCGTGGTCACGCAGGTAAAGCCACAGGGTTCTAGTGTTGAGGTAGATTTTCCATCCCACGTTCTCATGTCCTCTCCGTGGTCACGCAGGTAAAGCCACAGGGTGCCCCGCGGTGTGTACCTATGATATCTTCTCTCTTGAGCAGAGTGATTCTTAGTCCTAATGGCTGAGATACTGGTCCGTACAGGCAGGGGGGAGGACATATTTTTTTTTAGTTGCCG
>NW_009213510.1:4417-5017 GCF_000690835.1 Fulmarus glacialis | reverse complement strand
TGTTTCATGTTCATACCTTATTAAACGAGCTGATTTTCTTGTGTATTTCTTCTTCTGTATAGGGGCGACTGATACCGGCACAGGTTGTTCTCTGGTTCAGGCACAGTGACTGTTGCTGGGATTTGGGTAGCTGCAGTGCCTGTCACCAGGGTTGGAATAGCTGTAGTGTCTGTTGCCAGGGTTTGAGTAGCTGCAATGCCTGTGATGGGGGTTAGAGTACGGGCGGTGTCTGTCGCCGGGGTTTGGGTAGCCAATATAGGGGCGACTGATACCGGCACAGGTTGTTCTCTGGTTCAGGCACAGTGACTGTTGCTGGGATTTGGGTAGCTGCAGTGCCTGTCACCAGGGTTGGAATAGCTGTAGTGTCTGTTGCCAGGGTTTGAGTAGCTGCAATGCCTGTGATGGGGGTTAGAGTACGGGCGGTGTCTGTCGCCGGGGTTTGGGTAGCCAAAGTGCCTGTCGTGGGGGTTTGAGTAGCCACCATGTCTGTTGCCAGGGTTGATCTCCAGATGGTATTCCTAAATAGTTTTTTAATCCTAAACAACACCTGAACCACATTCAGGAGATGTAGCAATAAGAACATGCTTGTTTGAACATCCT
>NW_009213510.1:0-3943 GCF_000690835.1 Fulmarus glacialis | reverse complement strand
TCAGATTTTGCATTATCTCACCCCTTCGAGCCTCACGTTGGGTGTGAAAAAGGACTGTCATGGTTTAACCCCAGCCAGCAGGCAGCCAAACACCACACAGCTACTCGCTCACTCCCTCCCTTGCAGTGGGATGGGGCAGAGAATTGGGAAAAAAAAAAGCAAAATTAATGGACTGAGATAAAGACAGTTTAATAGAACAGCAAAGGAAGGGATAATAATAATAATGATAATGATAATGATAATGATAATGATAATGATAATGATAATGATAATGATAATGATAATGATAATGATAATGATAATGATAATGATAATGATAATGATAATGATAATGATAATGATAATGATAATGATAATGATAATGATAATGATAATGATAATGATAATGATAATGATAATGATAATGATAATGATAATGATAATGATAATGATAATGATAATGATAATGATAATGATAATGATAATGATAATGATAATGATAATGATAATGATAATGATAATGATAATGATAATGATAATGATAATGATAATGATAATGATAATGATAATGATAATGATAATGATAATGATAATGATAATGATAATGATAATGATAATGATAATGATAATGATAATGATAATGATAATGATAATGATAATGATAATGATAATGATAATGATAATGATAATGATAATGATAATGATAATGATAATGATAATGATAATGATAATGATAATGATAATGATAATGATAATGATAATGATAATGATAATGATAATGATAATGATAATGATAATGAAGGAAGGGATAATAATAATAATAATAATGATAATGATAATGATAATGATAATGATAATGATAATGATAATAACAAGAATAATAATGGTAAGATATACAAAGTGAGTGATGCACAGTGCAATTGCTCACCACCCGCTGACTGATAACCAAGTAACAATCGCTATTTCCTGGACCACGCCTCCTATTTATATACTGAGCATGACATCATATGGTGTGGAATACCCTGTTGGCCAGTTGGGCTAGCTGTCTTGGCTATGTTCCCTCCCATCTTCTTGTGCACTTGGCAAAGCATGGGAAGCTGAAAAGTCCTTGACTAGCGGGGTACTTAGCAACTACTGAAAACATCAGTGTGTTATCAACATTCTTCTCATACTAAACCCAAAACACAGCACTAGGAAGAAATTTAACTCTATCCCAGCCAAAACCAGGACAAAGTGAAATCAGATGTCAGCACAAAAGCTCATAAGTTAACAGTATAAATTTCTAATAAAATGTAGAAAAAACAGCAGCAAATTATTTGATACTTATACTTATCATACCTGGTCCTCTTCTCTAGCGATCTTAAATCATTAAGGAAGAATGAAAAACTGACAGTTTATTTCAAAACCTAGTTCTTGCATGTCAAAAGAAATGACCCACCTATTTAATTAAAGTGGTTGAAAACATTTTGAAATAACAAATTGATTCTCTTCTATCCTAAGAAGTCTAGATAATATTTCATCTATTGTTATTTTGCTTAACCTTTATATATAGCAAAAGGAGGATTTTCATTAGAAAAAAGCATAACACTGTTCCCCATATTAATATATGTCCTCCACCAAAGTATTAATGTAAGATAAAGCTTTTTTATATGAGTGCACTTCTATCTACACTGGCTCCGGGAAAGACGTACTTTATTCAGGGTGAAGACTACAGTTTTAAAAGCCATTTCTTTTTTTTTTTTTTTTTAATATCATCCTTCCCATAGGATGGCTGTACAAAGCTTGCACTTTTATTCAGGACTTGTAATGGATTGCCCTGAACTGAGAGAAATAGACTTGCCCTAGTCCACAGCAACAGGATAATCAATCAACTAGACCCTCCAGCTGTAACATATGACAGGAAACTAAAAATAATCTAGAATGCAGAAGGCTTATCTCAGAGTTGCCCAGGTAATGAAACAATAATATTTTTTTTGTTGTTTTTTTCCATCCTGCAGGATCGTGGAAACTGTGATGAATGGCAGTACAAGAGAGGAAGCTTGACTGACCTATGCTAAAATAGATCTGTTGTCTATTTCAGTTGATGATGTTTTAGTTTGCAACCAAAACTGATCTGGAAGTGGGAGGTACTGCTCTTCTAGTCTTTACAGTTTCTGTAATTACTATCTTGGAGAGTGTCCTGGTTGCAGCTGGGATGGAGTTGATTTTCTTCCTATTAACAGGTATAGTGTTGTGTTTTGGATTTAGTATGAGAATAATGTTGATAACACACTGATGTTTTAGTTGTTGCTAAGTAATGTTTACACTAGTCAAGGACTTTTTATTTTCCCATGCCCTGCCGGGTGCGTGAAGGGCTGGGAGGGAGTGTGGCCGGGATGGCTGGCCCAGCTGGCCAACGGGGTATTCCATACCATATGATGTCATATGAGGCTGAATGAAGAAGAAGGAAGGGGGGGGACGTTCGGAGTGATGGCGTTTGTCTTCCCAAGTCACCGTTACACGTGATGGAGCCCTGCTTTCCTGGAGGTGGCTGAACACCTGCCTGCCGATGGGAAGTAATGAACGAATTCCTTGTTTTGCTTTGCTTGCGTGTGTGGCTTTTGCTTTCCCTATTAAACTGTCTTTATCTCAACCCACAAGTTTTCTCACTTTTACCCTTCCGATTCTCTCCCCCATCCCACCGGCGGGGAGTGAGTGAGCGGCTGCGTGGTGCTTAGTTGCCAGCTGGGCTTAAACCACGACAGAGAGACTTTAGTTATCCTGAAGTGAATTACTGTGCTTTTGGATGACAGGAGGGTGTCTGTTCTGGGCTTCTTTCTGCTATACCTCTGTGTTATGTACAGCATTTAGAGAATTCCTTAAACCCTGGAGGTGTATAAAGGTTCGGATAGAGCCTGAAATGTGTGTTGGACTTTCATCTTTCATCTCATATTTTCACAAATTTCTGCTAATTCTGTTTCCAATATCTTGAAATGTTGTACTCTTACCTACTACACTCCATCCTTTCCCCTCACTACCATGATACCTTTGTATGTAAGGAGCCATCCTTCCATCTTCATCAGTGCTTTAATAGGTGTCTGCAGGGGAAAAATGACTCAGCTAGATTTTAATGGTTTTTTCATGTTTATATATATATATTGACATTTTCCTTTAAAATACAAGGAAGAAACTCTTCAATAAAATGCCCAAAAATAGAGGTAAATCAATATTAATAAAACAATACATATTACTAAATTATAGCCTCATTTTTCAAAGAAAAATGTGAAACTTCAACTGCATTGATAATCTCTTTGCATTCAATACGGAAATGACATGTCATGAAGAGGTGTTTCAAACATTAATGGACAGATGCAATCAAAAGTAGTGATTACACTAGTTTTAAGAGATTTGTCTACAGATTTTGTGATTATTTTGTAAATAAACATAATTATAAAATCTACTGAAAATATCCTCCATTTAAGTCACAACCTGTTGGACAAATGCCAGAATTGCTAGGAAAAAAACCCCTGTCACCTGTTCTATTGCATTAGACTAAAAAGAGTTAATTCACTGAGAAGTTGTAAAGAATATTCAATAATGCATTGAAATGTAAAATTTATTTGGAAAAATATGACAAAGTTAACCAGAGAATATGAACTTTTTTCCAGACTTATATTTATCTACCAATTTTCTGGTTATCTAAGTTGCAATGTTTTCCATTTTCATGAAAACTGTTTTTCATGAAAACTGTTTGTGGGTCCAAAATTACACAGTTAAATTGCTTGGTAAGGCTGAGAATGACATATATTAGATTTTCAAGGCATGCATGTTTCCAAACAATACATTTATTATTTTGTACTTTTATATGCTTTTTGATTTTTACACATAAGCTTCAGACTTTTGCATGCTTACTTGAATAGAACGGAACTCCTGAAGATTCTGAGATTGCCAATCAAAGTTAATGATTGTCCTGGTTTCGGCTGGG
>NW_009213509.1:0-15909 GCF_000690835.1 Fulmarus glacialis | reverse complement strand
ATGCTCAGTATAAAAACCAGGTGTGGGAGCGGGGCTCGCCCCCCGTTCGTGACATGCAGTCGGTGGTTGGTGAGCAGTTGCATTGTGCATCGCCTGCTTTGTATATTCTGTTATTGTTGTTGTTCTCACTGTTACTATTACAGTTCTACTTCATTTTATTTCAATTATTAAACTGTTTTTATCTCAACCCAGGAGTTTTTCTACTTGTTCCCTCCCAATTTTCTCCCCCATCCCACAGGAGGCGGGGGTGAGCAAACAGCTGCGTGGGGTTTATTTGCTGGCTGGGGTTAAACCACGACGTATGGCTTGGTTTTGAGTAGTCATTCTACTGGTATGTTGTAATTGATTATCTAATAGCCCCAAAATATCAGACATGGCATTGGCCAAGGTTGACAGCTGCAGGTCCAGTTCCAGAACAGCCTGCCAGTACTATACAGGAGCAACTCCCATCCCAAAAATTGACTCTAGCCACCATCCTACTCATGTTGAGGTTTCCCATCATTGCCCTCACAAGTCCCTTGGGCTGTGATCCCACCACTTATGTGGCATGGATCCTCCCTGATAAATGGGACAGAGAGAGAGCACAGCTAATGTGCAGACTAGTCCTGGGATGGTTAGATATAATCGGGAATATAGGCGGCCATCAGAACATCCCCACATTAAGTTAGGAGGTGCAGGGACAAAGGATGTTTGGCATGAACCTGGCATGGTAGTAAAGGGATGACAGTAATGTTTCTTACTACAATCTAGGGCAGAAGGCTGTAAGTAACTGGTATTGCTGCATAGGTAGCCCTGTATCAAAGCTTCCTGAGCAGGAGGATATAGCCGTAACAGTGGCATTTCATCTATGTCTTTATCCCCCACCACTGCCTGACAGTCCCAGAGCAGAGATTTCCCTACCGGGAATACCTTATCCTTTTCCCTGTACCAGCTGGGTGCATGAGTGTGTCTATCCCACATGCAGTCGAGGGGGCAGGCCCACAAATTTTGATTACACATGCTGGGACATTCATTATTATCCCTTTCAGGATGTTAACGTGGCATTTAATCGTTTTGTATACTGTAGGGAGAGATCATCAGTGCTCCGGAGAGCACTATATTCGGTAGCTCCCCATGGAGCTTCAGGGCATGGTGTAGTGCCATTCCAGCTCCACACCGTGGCCTCACGGGTAGGGTAGGTTGAGGAATATAATCACATCTGGCATCCCATACCGAACTAGAATTTACCACACCTGGTGACCAACTGTAGATAATATAAGTAAGCCTCTTCCCTCGATCTCCCTAAATCTCCAACTATAATAATTATATTTCTCCCATGTCAGCTCGAGGGCTAGCGATATGTTAATGTCCTGCACAAAAATTGGTAAAGGGTCTTCCACTGACTTGGGTGTGGGTAGGCAAACCATTACAGAGGTTAAGTTCATCATTTGGGCAAATCCTACTATCATTTTTGCTACCATATTACTGTCCAGGTCCTGGTTGTTTCCTGGTCACTGTCACCATTGCCAGTATGAGCACCAAGGCAGTCTGCTTTTCCATTTGCCTGTAAGAAAACACAGAGCTGGGCCTCAGGCTTGATCCCTGGCTTCAGGGTTAGAAGTCAGGGATTATCCACCAAGCACTAATATGGTGCATTCTTCCACTCCCTTCCAGAGCTTCCCAGGCATGTAAGCCTCTGGGTTTTCCCAGGGTCATGGGTACAATGCCAATGGAGGGTAGCTTCACCATTACAGGTTGGCCCACATACGTCCGTAGTGGGAATTGGTCCCTTTTATCATCGAGTATAGCGTCATCACCTGTTAATGGTCCTGTAGGACAAAATGCTCAAATTTTGGGGTTTTCATAACTTCCCCAGCGGTTGTTAACAATAAAGGCTGCCTGTGGTAGTTTTATTTCCCAGTTGTGGCGTTAGACATCGGCACGTCTTTTAATCAAACCATTGGTTCATTCAACTGTACCGTTAGCCTGAGGATAATATGATGTATGGAACACCCATCTGATGCCTTCCCCTCAAGCCCAGTCTTGCATCACTGTGGCTGTAAAATGTGACCCATTATCACTTTGAATGCACTTGGGAGTGGGTAAAACCCATTTGAGGTGGGTGTCGGTCTCTTCTCCCAAGTAAGTAGCGATAGGACGAGAGGAAATGGCCCCAAGTGGTGCCAAGGGAGGTTTAGATTGGACATCAGGAAAAATTTCTTTACTGAAAGAGTGGTCAGGCCTTGGAACAGGCTGCTCAGGGAAGTGGTGGAGTCACCATCCCTGTAAGTATTTAAAAGACGTGTAGATGAGGTGCTTAGGGACATGGTTTAGTGGGCATGGTGGTGTTGGGTTGACGGTTGGACTCAATGATCTTAGAGGTCTTTTCCAACTTTAATGATTTTATGTTTCTATGAAGATACTAAACCACTTCCTTAACACTTGGACAATCTGATCTACAGTGGCGGTACTAACAGCTGTAACCATCGTCAGTCCTGACACCACATCTACTCCTACCAGGATATATTTCTTCCCATGGGACGGCTGCAAAGGACCAATGTAATCAATTTGCCAGGTGCTCCAAAGAGCCTTGCCTTGATCAATATGCTGGGCTGAGGCTTGATTTGGGTGATCAGCCTTAAGCCTTATCCAACATTGTGGACAAGCCGTAAGGACTGCTTCACGTATTCTCATGGACACTGGCCATCCCCAGGACAGACACTCATAATAGAGGTCTGCTTTCCCCAAGTGGACTCGCGTAATGTGCAGCCACTCAGCCAATTGTCCCCAGTCTTCCTTTTTGCTATTTACTGCTTTAATTTGGGCTAGGTGATCTACTTGTTGATATCATTTTACAGCGGGGGTTCCCATTCCTTGCATGGCCTTTTACCCATCCAACCATTAGAGGTTGTGATCTGTCTATTTCTAACAATTGCTGGCAGTCTCCAGCTCTCCAGACTTTTGTACGGCCTACTTCCCACTGATTGGCTTCCCATTGGTATATCCACTCTGTGGCACCTTTATAGGTTGTGTAGGAATCAGTGTAAATTATGGCAGCGCCATGCTCTGCTGCAAGCAGGAGGGCACACAACTCCCCTACCTGTGCACTACCTTCCTCCTCCTCAATAATCACTTTCCCAGTGCCAATTTCCAATGCTGCTGCTTTATATTGCCACCTGGATCCCACTCAGTGGGCAGATGCATATGTGAACTACACTCCTTGTGTATCTGAGCCTGCGGTCAGTTCGGGCACCTCTTTGATCAAGGAAGGTTTATAGGGTTGGCCTAGCAAAACCAGATCTGGATTCACTGGTTGTTGGAGTTTAGAGGCTTTGACCAGGCCCTCTCTTAATGACAATAGCTGGCTGACTCCCTCTAGATAGGCATACCACTTCCGTATCATGGCCTTCTGGGCCACTGCCTCAGGAGGGGGTGATCCCTTAAAGATCAAATTTAACAGAGGAAAAGGGCCTTATAAGGTCTTGCAAAGTATATAACCTTTCCGCCTCCTTAACTTCCCTGGCAAGGGAGCGGAGTCTCTTCTCCCACTCTGAGTATGTTCAGCTTCCCTGAATGAGGTAGAAGAGAATAATAAAAGTCTAGCCGGTCCCCTTGGTCCCCTTTGGATTATACCACAACAGGAAGCATGTTCTGCAAACCCGCATTCCACCCTCAACGGGTCTTGTGAGTGTAGTGGGCCTGTCCTCTGATAGGTCTTAAGTTCATCCTTTAGGACATTAAGGGCCTCTGTATGTTGTGGAGTCCAATCCCATTCTTTATTCTTTCGGAGCAAGTCCTATAAAGGGCAGGCAATCACAGAAAACCCCAGTATATGTTTTCTCTAATAGCCCATTGTACCTAACAGTTGCTGTAGTTCTGTCTTATTGCCTGGAGTTTGCCCTTTCTCAATAGCTGCCAGAATGTCATCGGGTACCGCAACTGCTCCAGCTATCCACCAAGCCCCTAGAAATGTAATTTTTTGTCCGGGACCTTGACATTTGGAAGGCGGAATATCTAGCCCATTTTTAGTCAACAGATTCCAGATGGCTTCAGCCACTTGCCCTAACTATTCTTTATTATCCCCACCAACTAGGTTGTTGTCTATGTACTGATATACGTGGATGCCTGATGGCATCCTCTACTGTGTCGAGGAGTCTGGCCAAGGCATTTTGGGCAATAGTGGGGGAGTGTTTGTATCCTTGTGGGAGTTGATTAAATGTGTATTGAGTCCCTTCCCAAGTAAAGGCTTATCCTCCTCTCTTAATGGGATCATGAAAAACATATCCTTGACATCCATGGTGGCCATCCACGGGTGGGCGGCTGCCTGTATTGTTGTTACTATTGAGGTTAGACTTGGGATGACAGCCGTTAGTGGCAGGGTATTATTGCTCAATCTTCGATAGTCAATTGTTAGGCACCACCGCCCATCTGTCTTACAAACTGGCCAGACTGGAGAATTATAAGGGGAGTGTGTGATCTATCTCTTCTCGAGGTCATTAGTTACCTCTGAAATGCCCCATTTAGCTGCAGTTGGTAGTGGATATTGAGAAATGCAGGTTACTTTAGATTGCAGTAGCACGGGAGCAAGGTGCAGGGTCCTAACATGGATGGCCTCTGCTCCTCTGCTTCCAAAACTCCACACCTTGCCATTAGGTAAATACCATTGCTTGCCCGCTAATACATCAAATCCCAATCATTAGTTACCTCTGAAATGCCCCATTTAGCTGCAGTTGGTAGTGGATATTGAGAAATGCAGGTTACTTTAGATTGCAGTAGCACGGGAGCAAGGTGCAGGGTCCTAACATGGATGGCCTCTGCTCCTCTGCTTCCAAAACTCCACACCTTGCCATTAGGTAAATACCATTGCTTGCCCGCTAATACATCAAATCCCAATATATTTCCCTTATAAGGGCTTAAAGCCACCAGCCATCATCTCATCCGCTTTTCTCCAGGTAACCAAAGTTGACTCCGAGTTATGGGACATTTTTCTGCTGCCCCCGTCACCTCTATTATGTTTATAGTCTTTCTTGATGCGTGTTTTGATTCCTAGCTCATCGGCTTCTTGCTTATTTAGAATACTAATTTGGGCCCCTGTATCAATTAAGAACTCCAAATTTATTCACTTTGGACCCACGAGGTTATGTATATAAAGCTCTTTTTCAGCGGACCATTGACAGGAGTTCACCTTGTGGAGTGCGCGGCCCGAGCCCCAAACCACGGCTTCTTGTTTTTTAACTCATTCAGTTCCCCTCACAGGGACGTGAACAGGTTAATTGTGTTTGTGCCACTGTGAGGGGGGGTGGTTGCCGGTGTTTCCCCTTGATCTTTAGTCTTCCCTTCTAGCAACTCCACCAGCTTCCAGATATGGTTGGTGGGTTGCCCATGCAGCACAACCTGGGGTACTCCCAGCGCTGGTGCTTTTTGCCAAAGATTGTTCCTTTCAGGATCGTGGGCTCAATCTGGTTTATCTTGGGGAGGTACAGGCTCCCTGCAGGGAGGCCATTCGGGATGGGGGTTTCAGCTGGCTTGCCGGGCCCTCCTATTCCCATCTGCACCACCGCCGGGATCAGCCCATCCCATCTCGCGCCCATGACTGACTATGTTGTGTAATGTCTCTGCCCACATCAGCACGTGCGTGGGCGGATTCTGAGGGTTTTGCTGATTGTGTTCTATGGCCCTCTGGATCCTTTCTCTGAGAGACTGAACGTGTATTTTTAAGGCATCCAGTAGCCCCCTAATGAGAGGTCTAAGGTGGCTGGTGTCCACTGGTGCAGCCATCGATATCCCTTGTCCGCTCCCTCTCATATGCCATCTGAATACACGCAGCCTTTTGTACTCCTGCTGCTGACATCAACAATCCTTTTACTTGGATGGTAATAGGCTCCTCTCACTCTTTGAGGTCCACACCCCCAGCCCAATAAGCCACTCGGGACGTGATTGACTGGTCGCCTGCTGGCCCGTCACTCAGAAACACTCCAGGGCCCCAAAATCCCCTAGCCTCGTCATCACTCAACAGTATCCAATTGCCCCCCATTGAAGAGACATGCCACAAATACTCAGTTTCCCCTTCTCCCAGTCTGCGTGAAATCCTGGCTTGTAATTCACTAAGCTCGGGTCCCATCCAGGGGGTAGTACGGACAGTGATTTGGGGGTTCCTGCCTTGCAGACCTGTATGCCTCTCTGTTTTAATAAGAGGTTGAACTTCTTTTCCCTCCAATTCCTCCATTTCCTCAGAACTATTTTCATCAGGGTCTCCCCAGATGTCCCCATCCCCATCCTCAGGATCTGCGCCTGCAATTTGTTTCAGATTTGGACAACACTGGGGGGTCTTTTCGCTTGTGCTAGCATGATGTTGATTTTTTGTTCTAAAAGACGCGTCCACTCTCTTTCTCTTTGGAATTCTCCTTTTAAACAATCAATTTCTACCTGCTTTTTAAAATTGTTCTTTTCTAATATTCCAGAATAATTAAAATGATCTTGTGCTTGAATTAAACAGGCACCCAGGATGGCACACATAGCTCCTTTACCTTTACCATTTTGATTATTTCCGCAGCATTCTTCTGCTCTCTCTATGACCGCTACTGGGTCAAACCACTTCTCCTTCACTCATTTTATACCTGGGGGAGAAGGGCTACAGCTGTGCCTCCGTAATAATTCCTCTATGGACACCATCCTGCCAACCACGCCAATTTAATGTCATGGAGGGTCACAAAATCAAATAGGCAGATAATAGAAAAATAAACTTTATTTAAACCAAAATTGTTTAACAGAAAACTAACTAGAAATGAAGCTCATCAAAATCATTGAACACTCCGACAACATCAATAAACACAGGTTCAGAATGGTGTATGAGGAATTAATACTACATGCCTGTCTCTAGAAATGAGGATCCAAAATGTGCATAATCACTCACCTATGAGGGCTCTCAACCTCGAGGAGTTTCCTTGGGCGGTATCTTGACCCAAGGGGAGAGTCCCCGACTGCAGACCCGCTGCTCCAAAGGGGACCGACTCCGCTTGCCCTCCATCAGGGCTCCATTTATACCCAGTCAAATCTGACTGTGGTCAACTCTTACTGGCTGAGGGCCTTAACATCGCCACTTTTCAGCCAAGGTGCACATGTGACCAAAGTGTGTATGTGACGGTTGGCACGTGCCACCCTAAAGGCATGAAAGTAAGGGTGCAAAAAGGGAGGACACTGCAGCCCTAATGTCCCCAGTCTTTCGTCAGGGTGGGTGCACATGCCACACTTGTCTTGCCATTGCCTGAAAATATGAATATTCAGATTGAAAATGGATACATTAAATTGTAATCATAGCCAGGCTGGAATGCAGAATAAAATCACACAATCGTTCTTCCAGTTTCACTGCAAACAATGGAGAATAAACTACACTGCAAAACGACACTGCTAATCAGTTGAACAGCCATTTACTAGTCCATAGAAAAACAAAAATCCCATTTCCTTCTTTTCATTTTATTTCATTTGAAATTGTTTCTAAAATCAGTCTAAACTCATAAATAGTTATCCTTTTAATAATAAATCTTTCATGAATAAATAAATATTTCAAAGATAAATAACTATGTTTACAATGGCAATTCAGTCTACTGAATGAAACATTTGTTGTCACTTATTCATCCATCATCAACATCAAAATTCAATATTTCTTCCTTGCCTCTTTTGTTAGTAAAAAAAAATTTTAGTCATCTGGCTGCTTTAATATAAAATGACTATGAAAACTGCATTTTATAAACAAATATGTGTCTCATTTATGCATAAAACATTAGCTATTAAAATATGGAAATTTACAGAGTTCCTTGTTATCATAATAGAGACTAAAAGTATACCTCAAGTTTTATAGTAAATATTTTAAGTATGATTTTTTGATCCCATTAAAATGACCAAATTAGCCTTTCACCTCCTTTCTCCAAAAATATTACTTCAGATCTGATACCAAATAAATATTTTATTGTATCAAAGTAGATTGCAGTGAACAATCATTACTATACATTAGGAAATAAATCCAGAAATATTTATCACAAGGAGAAATATCCTGTAACAAATAAATTACAACTGTTGTGTAAATAAGAATATGTAAGTACAAATGATAAGGACAAAGCATTGTAGATATATGAATAATAATGATGATTGAAGCATTAAGTGCTTAAACTATCTTTTGAGGTAAGTTAACTTTTCCATAATACTCAGAAACAAAGTAACAACTCAGATTGTAGAGCAACCGAGATTACAGAACTCTAGTTCTAGGTACAAAGGAGGAGATCTAAAGAAATTTTAGGGAGAAAAAATAGGTAAGTTTAGGTGTCAATATTCTGAAAGCCTCTTTCCTAATGAGAGACAAAAGCTCATAATGAAATGAAATATAACTCCAATAGGAGGAAACAACAAATTTAGTACTCTTGGAAGATGAAGTAATTTACTGAGTTTATTGTAGTGATGGAAATGCTAAAAATAATTGAAAACATAATTTGAACTAAGCAGGATATTCACATTTTCTGAGCTCCAAACAAGAGTATATTTCTTGGAAAAAATCTTTCCTAGGATTTCATTTATTGCTGTTATTTAGGCCACAAGTAGAGGCTTCCAAATGATTTATATGTTCTTAACAATTCACTCTTCAGAGTTTATTTTCTTGGGATAGCAGATTTCATCTCTTAAGAAAGTCTGGCAAAGTTGCTTCCGTCTTAGCTCCAGAATAATGTACTATTTCAATTTAAGATACCTTTATTCTGAAGATGTTTCTACAATCTATTGGTTATGATTATTCTTTCTCTTTGGTGACTGAATAGTTTTACTAAGACAGCATGTTGCAAGAGTGAATAAACTTCAGAGTCCCAGTAGAATAGTTTAAAATTCTCTACATGACACCTAACGAAGCTTGGTTGTAAAAATATGAGGTAGCCACTTCATTGGCTTTTATTTTGTATGATGTGAATAATTCAGTCACTATTTAAACACATGAGAAGGGAGATTAAAATATGCTGTTAAAATGTAATCTATCCCAGTGCCAGCACACTCTTTTGATACGTTTAATCTTCCTCAGTTTTTGTGATTTTGACTAGACGAGGCTCTGATGAATTCCATCTGGGCCTTTTGGTTAGATTTTGGAAACCAGTTGTAATATTTGTGTCTGAGTTAAGAACTCAAGGAGCAAATTCCAAACCCCTCTTCCATTTCACTCTTTTTTTGGAACAAGTTAGGAGGGCTTAAATTCCCTTACAACCAAGAAGCTATTACCACTGTAGCTGTTAGTTAATTTTGCTTCCTAGATACAATAACTGAAATTAATTAGGAGCCCTTATATATTATTGCCTCCTGGAGCAATGAACGATTTGGACACTAGATTTCACATCCGTTTAGCATGAAGCAAATGCTCTGATCCGATCCTATTCTGCTTCTGCTCATCTATCAGAGCTGCAAATTACATTGCCAAAACTTGGGTGGAAGGCACCCAGGGGAGCCCTGTAAGTTTTAAAGCTTTGGTAGACTTTGGTGAGAGCTCTGATCCTTCAGAGCAGGCTGTGAAGGAAGGCTCTAGGTGCAGGAGCTAAACCTGGCTGTACATGAAATCAAGGCTTTGCTCCTGCAGAACAAGATGCAGGAAATAAATGTGTTTTAAATTATTGTTGTGAAATCAAAACAAAATCTGCATTGTGCACTAGAAATGCATTTTTCTTCAGTTGTTGTTTATTCATTTGTTAGTTCTTTTTTCTGATTTATACTAATAGATCTAGTTTTGGGAAAAGAAAATACCTTGCACTTAATGTACCTTTTTTATTGTTATACTGTTTTATTGGTTTACCCCACTTCAGAGAGTAGACCGGTAGAACAGTAATTTCCTATACTAATTGGACTTCAATTTACTTTGAACCATCTCTAGTAATTATATATTTCTTCTTTTAATATTATTATAACCCTCTCACTGGTAAATAATTTTGCAAAACCAAAATAATAATTTAAAATGTTTTTAGTTTACTTGTACTTTCTTACATGAACAACAGCTTCTGGTGGAAAACCCACCAATTGGTAGAAAAACACAATTTGTTTTGCTAAAGGAACTGAGAGTAATTTGTGCTTGTGTATGTGCTTTGGTAAATGTCATGAAGAGGCATAATTACATTTGGTCTTGAATACTTTCATAATGGCAATACAAATCCTGTCAGATTAACTAAGTCCTAAATTTTGATGACTCCCTAAAGTGAAGATTAAAAATGTCATATTCTTAATATATTATGAAGCATTGAACAGATTTGCATTGCTACAGGGCTTTGAAATAACCTGAGAAAAATTAATCTGAAAATTGGCTCATCACTCTTATCAATATAAGATTATAAATCACAGAAAGTTTTATCAAATTCTTTAATGTACTTATTGCACATATTTATTTAGAATAAGTTCCTGTGCTTCATAACATACGGAGCCACGGTACCGAAGCTTTGCAGTTTAACACTAGCTGAAGAATACTATGCTGACCTTCTAATATGTCTCATCTGCAGATATCCCCAAGGTATTTTAAGATCATGGATAAACTAACTGATTTGTTTAGAAGTCAGATATCAATAGAGAATAATTCTTTGGCTACACAAATTTGTAAAATATCTGGTTAAAAGCTGCATGTTAATAACTGATGTGCTGAGCTCCAAGGCATTAGGAAGTAAAGCTCCTGTACATTATTTAAATGATCTCTGCGGAAAGTATCTATATGAATATCATAGGAAAAAATGGTATAAGGATGTCCAGCAGTAAGACAGTCATCGTTTAAACCAAAAAAATGGAACTTGAAGTGGCGCGAGAGTAAATTAAAAGCTTTAATGACCAAGTATTTCAATAACTTTATCTAATTTGGAAAATAAATCCTCGTTTTGATTCAGATGTTTTAGTTATCTCTATGGTATTCGATGAAATTAAGCTACCAAACTACTCTGAAAAATTTGTGAATATCATTTTTTCAAAGCAGTTAAGTTGGTCAGATAACAGTCAGTTTGAGGACTTATATTTTTTACCAGTTGTAGGTCTGACTTATTAAGCAACTACTCTTTATTAAATTATTCATTGTCTATGCAAATCTTTCAGTTGGTATCAAATTAGTGATAAATAATTTAAATAATGATTGGCTGATTCAGGTGAATATATGCCTATTTAACTATGATTTGACTTTCAAGACTCTCTGAATTAGACCACAGTGGAAGTGTCACAAGAACCATTTGTCTTACATAGATCTGGTATCTCCTTCCTCAGGATGAGTGTTGGTGTGATATTTTAAGGTAAATCGCATGACTAACACTAAGTTGATTGATTTTGGGTTCAATGGCAATACTATGCCTGAAAGATCCCTTCTCACATCATTGATCTGACTTCAGTCAAAACTTTTAAAACTATTAATTTCTCGTTTTTTTCAGCTTAATACTTAAAAACTAATTTCACAGCCAGAAAGAGGTGAGACAGCATCATGACTGCAGTGACTTTAAAGTCACAGCTAAATTTGAATATTCAAAATTGCCTGTTTCAGCTGTTTTGCAGAACAGTACGTATTTGCTTGAGATTGTCCAAATAGAAAAGAATTCTTTTAAAGCACCCAGATTATACATGAACACACAGATATTTTGACAAACAGGTGCAAATTATGCACATTTCTGTAAGAACTTGTACACGTTTTTAGTATCTTTCACACTGTAAAGTTTACAATATGTGCAGCATTCATAAGGTATGAAAGATACGTGTCATCCTTATACATACATCTGAAAATACCAATAAAGAATTACACGTAAAACTTGTTTTAGATGTAATTCTAAAGTGACTTGTGGTCGCTTCAGAGCGGGCAACGACATTTTGCTGCAGTATATTATTCCTATGCCTGCTTCCTTCTGGGTGGTCTGCAAAGTGAAATGAAGTAAACTTAAAAAAAGGCATAATCCAGAAAGATGGAGATTTGGTCCCTGAAAAATGAAGAATAAAAAGAAAGAGACACCAAACTTAGAGGGAATTACAGGGTCACAGATCTGGTAGAGGATAACTACCCCAAAGCTGAATTTATGAACCATCACTAATCAGAACATGGCTTAAGTGCATTCTTTATTTTAAACATGTGCTTTGAAATCGTTGCCATCAAAGTCATATGGCTCTGAACAGAAACCTGATGGCCTCGTGTAAATGCGGGTCAAGAAAGGAGGTGGTAAAAGCTTAGGCTTTATGTCAGCAGTAGATGAAAACATGGCAAAATGGAATTTATAGTAGCACAAGAACAGAAGCATAATAAATTTAGAAAAAAACAAATTCCAACTAGCTTTCCAAAAGTTTGTATTTGAAGATGGTAGAATTATACTTCAAATTCTGTTCTAAAAGATGACAGGAAGTTACTCAGAGCCCTGGTGACATGAAAATGTGCAGTACT
Organism: Fulmarus glacialis; assembly: GCF_000690835.1. Taxonomy (NCBI): domain Eukaryota; kingdom Metazoa; phylum Chordata; class Aves; order Procellariiformes; family Procellariidae; genus Fulmarus; species Fulmarus glacialis. Next base: position 3,524 of record NW_009213509.1, on the reverse strand, counting down.
GCGGCAGAAACACTACCTGTGGTAATCCACAGTGGTTCCCTAAGCAAGCAATTTTTATGGCTATTTTTGTTAGTTTTTGTTTGCTTCATTGTAGGCTTGACAGGTGCAGAAGTTAGTCCAGACAACTCAGATTTGGGATATGCTCGTTCTGCTTTTGTTTTCAGTGTTATGAAAACTTTAGTGTTTCATTTAGATTTTCCAATACTAAATTTATAGGTATATGAAATTGCATTGCTGGGGGAAAAAAAAAATCCAAAAGCAAAAACAAAGAAGAAAGACTAGTTCTTTTCAAAGAACAATGTATTTTAGCTTCACATTCTATTTTTATTGTATCCATGAAATGAAAGGTTATTTTTTTCAGACACAAAACTGACACTTAACTGAGAAAATCTATCATCTTATGCTCATTCGGGGAATATGGTTTTTAAATTGTACCCAAATGAGCTAGTGTTGTAGTCTCACAAACACTATCATCATCACCATCAATCATTTCTATTCTTATACACCGTTCTTAGAGTTTTATTTTTGTAATTCAGTTTTTAATGTACTTATAATTTTCAAATGAAAGATACAATACAATTAAATAACCATTAATATAAACAAGAAAAAAACCAATAACATTTTTTATGAGAAAAAATTCATTTTTCAAGTCACCAGAGGAAATATTACGTCAAGCTAGCAATTAGATTTAGGAAATTTAGGTAAACACTGTTACTGGAAAGCTCAAGAATAACATAGGTTGATAACATAACAGGTAACAGCAAGGATGTTTCCATTGTAAATCAGTCTTGTAGTAAGACCTAACCCAAAGGCCTATTCTGACAAAATACATGAGAGCTTATAAGTCTGCAAAGAGGACCTTAATAACTTCTCAGTCTGCCACGTTGTCCTGATTTCGGCTGGGATAGAGTTAAATTTCTTCCTAGTGCTGTGTTTTGGATTTAGTATGAGGAGAATGTTGATAACACACTGATGTTTTCAGTTGTTGCTAAGTACCCTCCTAGTCCAAGGACAGCTCCCATGCCTACTGACTGAGCTAGGTACACAAGATGGGAGGGAACATCATCAGGACAGCCAGCTCAGCTGGCTAATGGGGTATTCCATACCACGTGACGTCATGCTCCGTATATGAATGGTAGGCGTGATCCAGGAAGTACCGATCGCTACCTGGTTATCGGTCAGCGCGGGTGGTGAGCAATTGCATTGTGCGTCACCTATTTTGTATATTTTATCATTATCATTATTATTCTCCCTTTTCTGTTTTATTAAACTGTCTTTATCTCAACCCACAAGTTTTTCTCACTCTTACCCTTCTGATTCTCTCCCTGTCCTGCTGGGGGTGGGGGGAATAAGTGAGCAGCTGCGTGGTATTTGGTTGCCTGCCAGGTTAAACCACGACACATGTGAAGTTAGTTGGTGTAACATTATCAAAATTTGTCCTGTTTGATCACGCTTTTGCTCACTGCACATGGTTGGTGTCAGCACCGGTTTCCACATCACGTTTCTAGTTCAGAATCAAGAGTTGCTGTTCAACTCCTTTCTCTTATCTTATGTCTGCCATCTAAATTATTTATTAATCATACTGCTTTTTTTCCTTCAATGTTTTTGAGATCTTTTTTTCTGTAACTCTCCCAAGTTATTATCACCTCCTGTATCAAATATGATTCCTAGTTATTTTGTACCCGCATCCTTCTTCTGTTGATTCACATCAGAGTTTTTAAGTTAAATTTCCATCCATACCATTGCGAACCTATTCCATTTCATTAGCTTTCCTGTTCAGTTGCATCTTTCCTGTTTCTTGTCTTCACATCCAAATCTCTTTCAGTGCTGTCACTCCCATGCATCTGCCCATGTCTCATCGTATTGTCCCCACAGGAAATGGTGTCTGCTCCGTTCCTCTCCTTAGTGTAATAGGAGAGGAACAGGAGGGTTAAACAAGTTGCTTTACACCATGGTTGGAGCACAGCAAGAAATGTTTGCACAAAAAGTCATCCGTTGCAGAGGAGAGTCACTTATGTTAGATATACTTCCATTGGTGTGAGGGCCTTTGAGAATGTGCTCCTCTGTTCAGGAGGTTGAAAGTCCAGGTAAGTTTAAACTACATGTAGTAAGAGCTGAGACATTGGCTTTTACACCAAAATGAACTAGAATAGATAGTGGGAAGCAGTAGCTGACAATCTTAATACATCTTATATTGCTGTCCCATTTTACAAAGACATCAGCTGTATTCAGCACGGTGCCAACTTCTCAGACTAGGTATTTCTGGTTTAAAATCATTTGCTTGGTGTACCAACACCAGGGCACAGAAAGCTTAGTGCATGAAAGAACAGTGCATTATGATGCAAACCCAGATACAATAAATGAATAACCAAAAATAGTGCTAGAGGAATTTCAAACCATGAAAAGGCATTCCATCCAGGCCTTACCCAGACCAATACCAAAATATATATTTTCACAGAGATGGATGATTAATTTCCTATTCATGAACTATGAGCCTATTTTTAATGTAGCTGCCAATTATATTTAAATGCACCGAGTATTTACATGGGTCATGTTGTACTGGATCAATGCAAAAAAACCCAACCCCCAAACCACCCTAAATCCTCACTGTAAAGATATTTCAATTAAAATGAGATTAAACAAAATGAATCTTTTACTTAATGGAACACAGTTCATTAATGATCATTCTAATCAACACCAGAAAGGCCATTTCTTTTATAGAAAGGAGGAAGGTTAGTTACATTAGAGAGAAGCAAAATATTTTTGTACTAATTAACAGTATTTCTATGTGCTTCCATACAGGGTGATCATCTTGTTAGATGGAATGAAAAAATGTGTTGATTACATCCTGGATGTATAAAGTTGATCTAATATCTGTAGAATTTGTACTTTCTGTAGACTTACTAGTCCAAAAAAATTAATATATACATATACATGCTTATATATGACACAGTGATTAAACGTATCTCAAAAGAAGCTATTGTGGATGATTCTTTATACAGAATGAGAGAAGAACGTTTCCTGTAGAGCTAAAATATGAAGGAAACATGATAGTACAATAGACAATGGAGAAGAGAGATTTAACGACAGATGCGAAGAGGCTGCTAGAGAAGGGAGTGTTTACAGGTGAAATGTTAAAAGACGTAAGTTTTGCAGAAAGAACTGGTGCATAACTCAAGAAGATAGAGCAAAGTATTCCATATTTCTGGAAATATTAACAGGGAGGCTAAGAGAGGCAAATCTGAAATGAGCATGAGATATAAACGAGTTGTTTGTGAAAGCAGTAAGTGAAGAAGAGTGTGTTGATGTAAGCTGGTCTGCCATCATGGGCAACATGGCTATAGGCAAAATAGTATCCCCATGATTATAAAAGCAATACACAACTGATAATGTATTTGTGGAGAATAAAAGTTAATGACAGAAAGAGATCCTAGCTTTCTTAGCACACAAGAAGGAAGGAGAGTAGAGGATATGAAGTAGGAAACTAGTGAAGGCACTGTCACGAATGAGTGGTTTTAAGGACG
>NW_009213508.1:786-5564 GCF_000690835.1 Fulmarus glacialis | reverse complement strand
TTCCAACCTTAATGATTCTATGATTATCTCTATAGTAATAGAGCGACTTGGTGGGCACTTAGCATCCAGCCAAGGTCAACCCACTACAGTCTTTTTTGGTGCCCAACATGGGGCACGAGACAACAGCAGTTTTGTACTAAGCGTGATACAGCTACAGTATTTATTAAGTAGCAAGCTTCTGTGTGGGTCACGGAGTTTGTTGGCTGCACTGCTTATTTCTTTATTTTGCTGAGCTTGGGAACATGTTAGTATACACAATGGCTATGTGCTTTGCCCTGGCATTGATGGCCTTGCTGTGCTGAGGGAGCTATCTTGTGGAGAGGATGAGGGAATACATCTCCCTTTTCCTACCCAGGATTGATGTGGGTGGCTTTATTATGCAGGCTCCCGAGGTCCTTGCTCACTCTTACGTGAGCTGTTTAATACTAATAATTAACACTGTTGGCATATATGGGGTTTGTGGAATTTGGTGTCATCCTGGGGTAAGAGAAGACAACTTTTGGGTGAGGCAATACTGAAATGTGCCCTGAGGCGGCCAGTCCCTGTGTGGCAGGGTGTGTGGAAGGATTTGGGCAGGTGCCTAGGGTGGTTACCACCTCCCATAACCTGGGACTTTACACCTGAACAGGCAAGAAACCCTGGCAAACTGACACACCACCTGATAGAAGGGTGCTTTGCTTACCCCAATGAAAACCAACAGCTTCTAGCACTGTACTGGGGCTTGGCCTGTGCCTACCGAGCCACAGTTCAGTACTATCAGAGGACTGTGGTTAAGGCAGGGACCCAAACCACCTCTGAGAATACATTGACTGAGACCGGATTGCAAACTACATCTGAGGACATGATAGTAGAGATAGGAACCCAAACTGCATCTGACGACACCATGGTTGAGACAGGGACCCAAACAACAACTACAGTAATTGTCCCAGTAGTGAAAAAGAAACAGTGGGCAGGAGGTCAATAGATTCATGTCATTGATTAGTAAGGCAGGAGGATGAAGAGGAAAGGTTTGATCAAGAAGCTGGTCCTTTGGCAAAGAAATTGGAGGAAGGAGTGAGGGAATTCAGACAAGAAGCGGAAACTACCCTGTCTCTGACCTCATCAGAACTTTGAGACATGAGGAAAGATTGCAGCCGCCAGCCAGGTGAGTGGATTGCTGCCTGGTGGCTCCAATGCTGAGAAAACGGGGCCAACAGTCAGCATTTGGAAGGTAGGGAAGCCCAACAGCTGCAATCCCTTGCTAGGAACTGGTGAACTGAGAGAGGAATTGGAAAAGAGGCAGCAATTTGCAGTCTCTGGAGACAGCTCCTCTCAAGCGTGAGGGCAAGATATCCATTCAAGAAAGATCTTGTGAACTACTCAGGAAAGTGGACTGCCACAGATGAAGGCATCCAGTACCTGAGAGAATTAGCGGTGGTGGAAGTCATCTACAGTGATCTAGAGAATGATGAGGCCTCCAAAGATCCAAAGGATGTCCTGTGCACACAGGCCACACGGAGGAAGATGATTCAAAGTGCCCCAGCATCATATTCTAACTTCTTGGCAGCAAGGTATTGCCTGGATATGGATCACCAACTCTGGAGAGAGCATCTTCTTGGCTCCAAAACTTTGAAGGAAATCTCTGTCCCTCCTCATCCCTATGGGCCAAGTGCTTTGGCTGTCAGGAGCGCCCCAAGAAGTCAGTCCCCCCCTGCCCCGGACAGAGGGAAAGGGAGCCCCAGGCGCATGTCATGTGGCGCACGCTGTTTCTCCCTGCATGACAAGGGGAAGGACAATAGGGAGTGGGATGGTGAACCCACCTTTAAGCTGGAAGCCCATGTATGCGAACTGAGAGGGAAGACAGCTGTTAAGAAGGGGCCATCTGAGAAGGCTGTCAGCTTAGTTGCTGTAGAGATACAAGAAGGCAATCAATGATCTCCCAGACATAGAAGGACTGAAATCACCTCCCTTGATCCTGGTCTGGCACTGAAAGGGTCAGAGAGTGAATACTCTGACCAGCAACAGGATGGTTCGGCCAGGAGGAGGAAAGGGATGACTGGGTATACTGGACTGTGTGGGTTCGATAGCCTGACACATCAGACCCACGGAAGTATAAGGCTTTGGTACACTCTGGTGCACAGCATATGCTGGTGCCATCAGGGTATAGGGGCACCGAACCCATCTGGATCTCTGGAGTGACAGGGGGATGCCAAGAATAGTCTGTATTGGGGGTGAGCTTAAGAGGGGACAAGTGGCAAAAGCACCCCATTGTGACCGGCCCAAAGGCCCATTGTATCCTTGGCATAGACTACTTCAGGAAAGGGTACTTCAAGGACCCAAAAGGGTATCAATGGGCTTGTGGTGTAGCCACTGTGAAGATCAAACAGCTATCTACCCCGCCTGGCCTCTCAGAAGATCCCTTTTTTGGGGATTGCTGCGAGTTGAAGAACAGCAGGTGCCAATTGCTACCAGGACGGTGTACCGGCAGCAATATCGCACGAACTGAGACTCCTTGGCTCTCATCCATGAGCTGATTCATCAGCTGGAGAGCCAAGGAGTGACCAGCAAGACTCACTCACCTTTTAATAGTCCCATATGGCCAGTGCAAAAGTCTGACAGAGGGCGGAGGTTAACAGTAGACTATCGTGGTCTGAACAAAGTCATGCCATCACTGAGTGCTGCTGTTAGAGCATGTTAGAGCTCCAGTATGAACTGGAGTCAAAGGCAGCCAAGTGGTATGCTACAACTGACATTGCCAATGCATTTTTTTCAATCCCTTTGGCAGCAGAAAGCAGGCCATAGTTTGCTTTCATGTGGAGGGGTGTCCAATATACCTGGAACCGACTGCCTCAGCGGTGGAAGCACAGCCCTACCACTTGTCATGGACTAATCCAAACTGCACTGGAAAAGGGTGATGCCCCTGAATAACTACAATACATAAATGATATCATTGTGTGGGGTAACAATAAGTGTTTAAGAAGGGAAAAAGAGTAATTCAGATTCATCTGAAAGCTGGTTTCACCATAAAAAGAAGCAAGGTCAAGGGACCTGCACAGGAGATTCAGTTCTTGGGAATAAAATGGCAGAGAGACATAGCAGCTATGTCTCCACCAGCTAACAAGAAGGAAACACTAGCCTTCCTAGGCCTTGTGGGATTCTGGAGAATGCATATTCAAGGTTATAGTCAGCTTGTGAGCCCTCTCTATTGAGTGACCTGAAAGAAGAACAACAAGCCTTTGAGCATATCAAACAGGAGATAGCTTGTGCAGTAGTTCTTGGGCCTCTCTGTCAGGACCAACCGTGCAAAATGTACTCTACACTGCATCTGGGGAGCATGGTCTCATGCTCCTCATGCTGGAGCCTCTGGCAGAAGGCTGCTGAGGAGGGAAGTGATAGAGCAGTTTGGTGGGCACTTAGCATCCAGCCAAGGTCAAGCCACTACAGATGCCAAACAGGTTGTTGCCCAGCTCAGCAAGGCAGCCAAGCTGCACAGCCGCTGGGAGCCAAACCTGCCCAGGCACATCCCTGTTCAGACAGGCAGGTGACCCTCCAATGGCTCCCAGCTCAGCCTGGGGGACCATGGGGGCCCCTTGAGCACCAGCACAGTCAGCTGGGGCCACTGGCCCTGTGGTGTCCTTGGCCACACTGCAGGGACATGCTGCCCTCCCCAAGCCCTGCAAGCAGCATCCCCTGAGGCTTTGGTGTTTGCTAGCCCTGCCCCAGGGTGGTCCACGGTGTCAGGGCATGGCTGCTGCAGAGCACCGTGCCCCTTTTGCCTTAGCAGCATCTGTCCTGGCGGTTCTATCTTGCTCAGGAGGTATCTCACCCCTCCTGGCCTCCACACGCTAAATTAGATCTCTAATAAATAAGTAATGACAAATAATGGGATTAAACAGCTGCCAGGCAAAGGGAGCTGGCAGGGGGAGGTGTGCCGTGCTCAGTGTGCCGTGCTCGGAGGCTCGCCCCAGCAGCGCGTGGCCTTGGCAGGGCTGGTGTGGGGACCCGGACTGGTTTGGAGCGAGCCCCAGCCAGTGGTGTGGGCTGGGTCCACTGCCTGTACCAGCAGCACCCTGCAGTTCTGGCCCTGGCCCTGGCACATACATTGGTGCCCCAAATGGATGCCAGGTGCCCACCAACACACACCCAAGGAGCACCCCCGGGCTCCCCTGATCCCAGACTGCCAACACCCTGTGCCCTTGGGCCCTCGCCCTGCCACCCCCTCCTCACGCCCTACACTTCTCTTGTGCCCCGTCTCCTTTGACAGATCACCAAGGCTGGTATTACTATAATCCCTGGCTTAATTTAAATCTTCCTCCCATCTCATGTTTTTCTGGGAGGGGGAGGAAGGAATCGAGGCACTTTTGTGGCACATTGCTCGGCCCTGAGGCTAGTGCACGAGTCGGCAAAAAACAAAAGCCCTGCGTATCCACACGAGGGGTCCCCACTCTTGCCCCCTTGGGTAAGGTGCCCAGGGGCATCTTGCAGCCCCCAGCAAGAGGTGTCCCCAAGTTTTGGAGCTGTCCCTGGGTGGGCACCAGGCACTGGCGGGAAGAAGAGCTGACGATGCCCGGGGGGGGCAGGTGGCTCCTGCTTCCCAAAATCCCCACTGCAGCCAGGTGGGGGTCTGGTCTCCCCCTCCCTCACCTCTCGCTGTCTGGCCCAGGCTGGGGTGACCTTGCCACTATTTTTCCTCTCAACCATCTGAAATGTTTGTATTTGCTGCTCTTCCCCAGAAACCTCCTTCTTTAAGATATTCTCCCTCCTGGTCCCACAGGTGATAGTGAGGGTGGGGGCAGTCG
>NW_009213508.1:420-693 GCF_000690835.1 Fulmarus glacialis | reverse complement strand
CCTTAGGGCAGCTGCCAGCCATTTGCCTCCCTCAGCGCTAAATGGGGAATCAGGGAGAAGCCATTTGGGGTATTTGTTAATTTATTTCTGTACATCACCCTCACGCAGCAGCTGGGCTCCTGCCAGCAGGGTAAGGGACAGGCCCCCAAGCATGCCGGAACAGGCGCAGGAGGAGGTGCGGGGCTGGGGACAGCCACTGCCACCAGCGTACTGCAGGCAGGTAAGGGGCTTTTTGTGGCAAGGGTGCCCTGGCCTCACACGGGCTTCATGGAG
>NW_009213508.1:0-262 GCF_000690835.1 Fulmarus glacialis | reverse complement strand
GAGGGGGGAATGAAGTGACAAAAGGGGGACAGGAGGGGACTGTGAGGAGGGCAGTGAGGGGACAGGAGGAGACTGTGAGGGGACAGGAGAGGTCTGGAGCGGAGACGAGTGAGGAGAGTGACAGGAGAGGGCAGTGAGGGGCCAGGCAGGGCCCAGCGGGTGACAAGCGGGTGGCAGGAGGGGGCAGTGAGGGGACCCGAGTGACAGCAGTGGCAGGCCCGTCCACTCCCGCGGGGGGCGGGGCGAGGCCTAACCTGGCCCC
>NW_009213507.1:70916-71431 GCF_000690835.1 Fulmarus glacialis | reverse complement strand
CTCTCCACACACTCGCACGCCCCTCGCACACCCCCCTCTCCACATATCCCCCTCTCCACCCACGCGCACGCCCCTCTCCACACACACCTGTTATTGGGACACACCTCACACGCAGCCCTTCCCACACACACCTCTTGCACGCCCACCTGCTCACCCACGGCTTTCCACACACACGTGCAGTGCTTACCCTCCACGCGCAGCTGTTCCCACACGTGCGCTCGCACGTAGCCCCGCACGCACCTCTTGCACACGCACCTACGCGCTGGCAGCTATGGGCGCACGCGACGCCATTCGTGGCATCTGGCTTACACGTGCCTCACACCTACACGTGCGTGGCACTTGCACGCCTTCACGCAGCGCTCCACGCGCACAGCTCGTCCCCCTACAATTCTCCACTCAATGCTATCAACATGCACAGCTCTTGCGCACACACGTGCACACACGCGCACAGCCAGGGAGCTTAACCCCCTGTCAGGGCTGGGGTTTTTGCTCTTCCACCTGTTTCCCTCTCCTGA
>NW_009213507.1:54391-70838 GCF_000690835.1 Fulmarus glacialis | reverse complement strand
CATTTGTCTGGCCGTACTCGGCAGGTTTGTTTGCCCTGGCTTCCCCAGCCAGGCATCGCTGTTCTCACTTCACTAATGAAACGCCTGGTTTTTAGTTGGAAACTGAGTGGGCGGGTGACATTAATTTTTGATGCAAATAGTATCCCCGCCAGGAAACAAGCCCGGTTATTCTGCCCAAAAAAATTCGCATTCCTAAGGAAGATTTTCCATCAGAATAGGCCCGGGTTTGAATTTGTAATGATATGCTAAAAACCTTGCAGTTCAAGTTGTTTTGCTTCTGATAGTGAAGGTTGTTCACGCCCAGGCCCCAACCTCTGACAGAGATGGGCAGGTGAGGTCTGCCGGCAGGATGGGGCCTCTAGCCACGTCCCCAGCTCTCTCAGAAGGCAAGTCCCTCCTTCTCAAAAGAAATCAGCTGTATTATTGTTACTCTGCATGTTTCTCGTCGTTATTTTCTCACCCTTTTCTGTTTGTTCCTTGAGAAACTGGATTGTTTCTGGAAAATGGCCCACCTGGAAGTTGCTATACAAAGTGATGGTCTGCTTTCTTCTGAATTACACGGCACCACCATACAAAGCTCCAACAGCATTTGAAAGTATGGGGGACTTAAGCTACGGAGCATATCGCTGAGGTATACTGAGATAATATTTACCTGAAAGGCAGAAAAATGGAGACACGGGCGGTTCAGTCTGAAGCCACAGAGGGAATTTGGTACAGGCAGAACAAAGCCTACGTTTCCCTGGCTTCCAGGCTCGCTATCCTCTATTTAATGCTGCAGTCCAGATGCTTTGCTTCTCCTTTTTTCGCAATATTTTTTAGAATGGGTAACATAGCCAATACAGAAAAAGCTCTTGCAGGTGAATTATGATAGCATTCATACGAAATAGCCTTAAAATGAAAGTGATCGAAGGCTCATAGTTCAGGGCATTTCCAGCTAGCAGGGACTAAACACTCGTGACTGTGTGGTACATCTGCCTGTCTTGTACTGAGCTATTTACAAATATCTGCTGCCCATCCGTGGTGACTGGCATCGTATAGCATAATTAGGTTATCATAATTTATTTACATCAGATTTACAAATCAAGCTAACAATAAAGCTTAAGCAAACATGGAAAAGGCAAAGGTCGCGATGTTTTCGCTGTAATAGCTTTAGTAACTTGGATACTTTCTTATCCAAAAGTATCCAATACTTTTTTTCAGCTGACACAGCTACAAGGTTAATGTAACAAACACATTCAAGCCAAATTTGTACCCTGGCACTATCAGTCTGCGTTCGTTTCAGCCAGTGCCTTTTGCTGGGTAGGCCCCCATACAGCAGAGCTCATCCGCATCACCCTGAGCATGCGTATAGAATCCTGCTAAGTCAGTGCCTCCAGTTCACCGTGAGAGCTGTGCTAAAAATCCAGCAGGCAGTACAGCCGCAGGAGCTGCCTGCGACTTTCTCAGTCCTGGCTGCTCAGACCCAGGATCGTATTTTAGATCTTGCCAGGACCATTTCTTTTCTGGCCCTTGTGTGCCCCTAGACGTTTGCCTCAGCCTGACCACATCCAGCCCTCCCTCTTCCACACTGAAAATGAAGTTAGCAGATTAGAATGTCTGGCAGAAGTCCTCCTGAGCTTAATGTTATGTATACAGATGGGTTGGTATTTACAGGTTTGAGACCTTAATGACAAAGATTTGTTATCCACATTGGGATTAAACAGGAAGTCATAAATTTTGGTGCTATAGTAAAACTATTCTCTTCTAATTTATGGTTATTTCAATCCTACAGTATTACACGCATATTTTCTATCTTAAATATTTCACCCCAATGCCAGACTCCTCTAAAATTGATACAGCAAGTTACATTTAGCTTCTTGCCATGTTTCATGCAAATTGCCTGATTTGTGACCATTCAGATGTAAAACGGGAAAAAGACATAGGTCCTATTTCTTTAATGGCAGATTTTTCTGTGTGTTCCCCATTCCCAGAAAGCATACAATCCTTTTGTTAAAATAAACTGGTTTATTTTGGTTTTTCCCAACTCATCCAATGTAAACAAGCAGTCTGCTATACTGTTAGCTTGGCTGTCCCAGGAAACTTAAATCAATTTTCCTGCTTTTCTTTTCTTATATTGTGGTTGACCTCTGCTCTCCAGCATCCTATTCATCTCGTTGAAGGGTTAACTTGAATAAATAAGGGCACAATTGCTCCCTTTCTTTCATTGTCTACATATGTAGCCATACTGCCAATGTCCTGTATATATTTAACAAAGCTGTACTGTAACATTTACAAATTCATCCAATCTCACAGCTAACGGATGAGGTTTCCCTGAATGTCCCCCTCTCCTCATGCTCCTTAGTCAGCACGCCTACAGGTGGGACCTGCAGTAGCGCACCCCGTCTCTCCTGTGGCTCTGACACCACAGGTACCCGCCACATCTGGTCACCCCTGATCAACTGCAGAGGTTCCCAGAGAGGGGACAAACTACAACTCTGGGGAGCAGGAGGGGAGTTCACATCTCTGGCCCCTGCTCAGTGCTTAGAGGAGGACTGCTAGGAACATCCCTCCCCGGCAGCCGTCCCGGGTGACAGCTGTCACGCTTTCACCTCCTCCATTCTCCTGCCGTGTGACTCAGCGCCACGAGCTTCATCCACTGGGGCAACCGAAGACCTGCGTTTGGAAGGGTGAAGGCTCTGACTGACATGCACGTGCACACCCTGCACAGATGGTGAAGCTGCCCATAGAGTTCCTTTAAGCATCAGAAGCTGCCTAAAATCAGAGCTGTAGACAACCTGAATGAGCCAAGCAACTCCACTTAGGAGTCAGAGCCCCGCGTTTTGACATGTGTGTTTGCAGACAAGTTGTCCAGGCCTTGCCTATGCTGTACCAGTTGGTTTTGAAATGATCTAATTAAAATAACGCAAGACCACTTGAATAGTAGAGCCCTCACTTCAAATTCTTTAACGGTGATATTTTACCAGTGCTAAATAAGCCAGTTTAATCAAAGATTCAATTTATTAATTAGGGCCATGCTAGGGGGTTGCCTATTTCTTTAACCTGCTGAAAATACCATTTAGTTCATAGAAGAGATTCTGTTGATGGAAATAACATAAAAGTGTTAGAAGATATGGACACTGAGGCAATTCATAACCATGAGGATCTATTCCATAATGGTTTGATAATGATCTTTTATTTAAGATTTCACTGTACAAAACCTTATCAGGTAACAGCCTGACATTCATTATATGGTTGTGGTGTTCTCCAGTGCTTTTTCTGCTGAGTAGTGGAGGTGACACTGTTTTGAGACAGGCAATAACATATGAAATCACTAATTTCTGATTAATCTGTATCAATTAGAGCAATTGCACCACGACTGGTAGAAGACTTCAAGCAAAATTAGTGGTTTTTCTCAAGTTAAACACTAGGCCCACCACTATGGAAGGCAGATATTCTTTTGGATACAGACTGGGGAACATGAAATGTTCAAGCACTGTGGAAGAACAATATTGATGCCTTGTTCTGAAAGTCATTAAATCTAATTATCTGCATAATTCATGCTGTTATCAAATTCACACACATAAAATAAACAGCTAGTATATCATCTCATTAGTGACTATTGTTTTCTTGAATGTATATATTAAATAAACTCTTTTTAGCCACATACAAACCACAATTTATTCAGTGATTTTGGAATGACACATCACGAAGCCTAAATGTATATGCAAATATGATGTAATATATACATTCTAATGAGCAAAATTTTTTTCACATTCATTCATATGATAGTTCGAAAAATGTGGAGATTTTTGCTCATGTAAGTGATCCCAGATTTTCTCTATAGTTTTCTCCTTGTCCGGGTCTGTCCTAATTCTATGACCTGTGCGACCCAGTAACTGCTTGTATTCCAGTATCTTCTGACATAGGAAGGGTAACTGGTATCCCATGAAACTGAGCTGTTGCTGATAAGAATTGAGTCAGCAACATTCACTCATCAGCAATAATCACTCCATTTTATTTAATAAACACTAAACTCTTCATCATTAATGTATACAGTGCTTCCAGGTTTCTACTTGGCAAAATCAAACTTCTGTTTGCATTTTCCATATGATGCCTCAAGCTTACATGAGCCTCAGGCTTTTCCATAGTCAGCTTTTGAAAGATCTTCACTACACACTAAACTAAACTTCTAAAAACTGTTATATATTGATTTTTAAAGGACTTTCTACAAGTAGTTTTTTTCTTCTCTGACTGGCTTCTCATTTCCAACTACAGGTCTTGGAAAGCAGTCAAGCTTATAAGAGACATTTCAAATGCTTTCCATTTTCTTCCCATCACTCAGTGAGACTTTTGATTAAATAACAATGAGGAAAGAAAAGTGTTAAGCTACTCTAAACTGGCAGGCAAAAAAAGTACAACAGGGGAGTCTTTGCTTGCAATAACTGTGGAAAAGAGAGCAGGCTGCTGAAGGAAATCATCGCTCGGCTTGCAACAGGATGGGGGAAGGTAATTTCAAAGTTGAGAAGGAAGAAAGGAGTGCAAGATGATGTTTATGTATAAGGATATATAAGATAAGGAAAGGAAACAGGCTGGTTTAGTACAGACAAGTGTGGAGAGAAGATGGTAGAGAAACTAGAAAGGATGGGGTGGAGAAAGAAGAGGGATCTCTGGAGACAGAGCCAAGCAATGGCTCTGCAGGGTCATTTCCAGAGCTGGTGAGCACAAGAGGAAAAGCAGCATTAGGCACCTCTGAAGCGAGAAGGAAGGAGATGGGGTTTTTCCAATCACCTTCCAGCAAATGAAAGAACTGTAAAGGAGAAAATATAATGGAAAGAAACACATGATTAAGGGATCATATCTGGAGCTGAGCAGAGGATTCAATGGGAATAGAGCTGCTAGCTACACCACTACACTTGATGAAGAAAGAAAGAATTTCTTTATGTACTAATGCTTTTTACACACAAAAATTGTACTGTGTTAACTATACCACTGTTAACAAAGCAGCACAGTTTTCCTCTGCTCCTGGCAGCTCAGAGTGTTTGTGTTATATGACAGAAATATGCTTATATCTACACACTTATTTATCTTTCTACTGGGCCTAAGGACTGCTGTAGTTTGTACTACTATAACCGCTGTCTACACTAAGATGATTATATCAGGATAAATATTTTGATATAAATATACACATTGCACTATATCCCATGTAGTACACATATACATTAGAACCCCACCAAACCAGCGCTGCTAGAGCAGAAGAAAGCATAAGAAAGAGAACAGGGCTAAAACACACCTCTGGGGAAAACCTCCCCTACATGGTCTTAGCAGACTCATGACTCAAATCAGTGGATTTACACTAAGGATGAACATGCCTTTTATGTCACCGTGTTTTAAGAATTCGTTAGTTAACTGAAAGTTGCGATCAGCTGTTTTGCAGTAAAATCTTGCAAATTCACCCTGGCAACAGGAAGTCCCTTTGAGTAAAATCTTGCAAATTCACCCTGGCAACTGGAAGTCCCTTCAGGTATTACAGGAAGAATATAAATAATGGAGATGAGGGGAAAAGGAGATCAGAAAGTAGCCTTTACAATAATGTAGTTTAGTTTAATCATTTATGATAACACTATTCAATAGAGAATGAAGAAAAAAATAACTCAAGTCTTAGCAGGATGAGACCTTACTGTGGCTTTGGGTTATTAAATATCTCCCGAGGTGTGGCCAGGTCCTGCAGTTTTTTGCAACGGACTCCGTGTTGTGTGTCAGAAACTTGCGCTTCTAAACCTGATCTTTGGGCCTGATTCACTAACGCCTTGAAATAAACCCAAAATGCTACTAGATCAGGGTGACTGAATGTTATGCTTTCTTCATGCTGTTGCAAAAGACAACAAAATATCTCCAAAGGACAAAGAAGTAGGCCAACTGTTTTATAGATCTGAACCAAAGCAAGTACGGCTCTTCCCCTTTCTCATATGGAGAAATTGAGGCAAGAAGGACATGGGAATCACAGATGCCCATAGAAGAAATGGTTGTCAGAACCAGTATTGGGGCTGACTACTGTGCCTGTGCAAACACTATTAGACCACACCTTAATGAGATGAATTATTAATACAAAAGCTGCCCGGGAAATTAATTTCTGCTGCCTCTCACCAGAACCAGCTGTTCAGACTTGAATGTGTCGCAGTTGCACAACACAAAATTTGCCTTAAGGATACGGTTACCCAACATGATGGATTTTTCATAATGTCCCTCCCAATAGTATCCTCATCCTTCCTCTGTCCTTCACCCTTCCCTCATCACCACCATGCTTTCAATTTTTGGTTCAGCCTTGTGGAAGGTACTGAATGACGGGAGTCCTGTATGTGAACGGTGAGCACAGCATTAGCAGTCGCAGGGCAGCCTTCTCTTGCCAGTCTGCCCTAGATAAGATAGAAAAAAATGAGTTTACATGTTTCAGCAACAAGCATCAAAACCCTAGCACATTCTAGATGAAATAAATTTTAAGTTCTCCATCTCTGGTAAAATACCCAGATGCAATTAGTTCCAACAAGGCCAGGAAATTTTCTGTTTACCTGCAGAGCCTGCTAATGACTATTAGTAGAGGTTAGTCGGTGACCAGTTTTATGATTACTCTGTGTAAACGTCTTGTCCTCCTGTGTTGTTCTCCTAGGCTTCCTCCCACTTGTCTACATGTTCACTAGCCACGGTGTGCCTAAGCCCCAGATGGTGAGTTCTTTGGGTTAGCGCTTGCACAGTTTTTTGCAATGAAGTCCTATTTCCTAATTGGCATCCTTAGGCATTACCGCAATAAAAACAATAAATAGTAATAACAAAAAAATAAGGATGGAAGGTGGGTGAAGACATGAGTAATTACCTAAACAATATTGGGACCACAAGCCACAGGCAGCACGGGAGCTTGGGGAAGGGTGAGTGGGTGGAGAGTCTCCTGCATAACAGAGGGTTGGGCGGGTAAAGAATAGGTCTTGCAAGACAAAACTGAGAATCTTTATTTTGATAGTATCATGGAATTTATAAATTAAGGGATGACAGCTGTAGATTAAGTGTGGCACAAGTTGCTTTACTCTCCTGGCTTGGCACTGTCACACAGACTCACGAAATAAAAAGTGTAGTCGAAATGGTGATGTAACAAGCCAGGGGATGTGAGAAGCAGAAGTTCCCAAACAGGGTTTGCCGAAGGACCACTGCTGTACCATGTGCTGCACCATGACAGCAGCAGCCAGGGCTGCTGCGCCAAGCTCTGCGGCAAGCTGCAAGCCTCCCCTCCTCTTCCCATGAGAAAACACGAGCTTCCAGGTCTGTGCTGGGCTACACGTAGGCAGAGAAGAGGCGTTCACTTGTCCGGGTAGCAGCCATGGCTAAACAGCCATTCCTCACCTTCCCCCGGAAAAATGTGACAAAATGAGCATTGTTTTCCTTAATATTTATTTGAAGCTGTTTTCATACCACTCCTGGTGTATGTATTGCTTGGGCTATTATCGCCAAAGGATAATATTCAGAACAGTGACAGGCTGAATCTTACGTAAATTTGCATTTATGAAAGGGGAGTGTAGATGTAGTTTGCTCCTGAAATGAAAGAGCACTTCTTTGCACAGTGGGTAATGAAATTCCAGAATTCATTGCCACAGGAGGTGGGGAAGCAGGCTATTAGCAGGCATAAAAAGGGATTAGACAAGATTTGTCAACAATGCCTCTATTAACAGATAATAAAAGGAAGAGGCACTTCCAAGGACTGTGATCTTAGGAGACTGGACCAGAGGAAGAGCCCAGGTACAGGTGCTCTCCCCAGATAGCATCTCTGGTTGTCACTCTTCAGGCTTTGTTATCTGGATCTGCATGCCCTGTCTTGGGCAACGTTGTGCTGGGAGCCTGAGGGACCTTGCAGGGTCTGCTGGGGCCTTCAAAACTCGTCCACTCTTCAGGCTTTGTTATCTGGATCTGCCTGCCCTGTCTCAGGCAACGTTGTGCTGGGAGCCTGGGGGACCTTGCAGGGTCTGCTTCAAAACTCGTGGCTTGATCAGGGCAAATGGCCAGCACCCATGCAGCTACCCCAGTGCCGTCACGGGCGTTGGGCAGCAATAGCATTTGTGGCTGTTGGTCTGACCCAGCAGGGTGTTTCTTAAAGCTCTGATGGGTTAAGTCCTAAGTGATGCTGCTCGCACCAAAGGGGCCAGCAACCAGCATTGGTGGACTTGGAAGGGAGTTATAAAGAACAAAAAGGAACTGGCTTTAACAAACCGGTCAGTGAGGCTCAGACAAATATAGATGGAGGAAACCAGAACATTCTGTTAATACTGTGTGAGTTTGATAATTGTTCGGGATAGCATCAAAAGGGCTCACTCTCCAAAAAGTGCATGAAAACAGATATTCCTTAATTTCAGGGGTGACACTGAAAGGAAGAGTGGACAGCAAACTAGCCATGACTTCACAGCTGTCTCTTTTTCCAGCTGAAGGCTCTAACTCCATTTGATTTATCCTCAAACCATTTCTGAGCCCTTCTGCCCTTTTCTGGACCTCATCCAGCTCTGTTACAGCTTGCCTGAGATCAGGCAGCTGCGCTGGAAGCTGCACTCAAGATTAGGGTGCACCATGGGTTCTTAACCTAGCACAAGGATGTTCTCTGTTTTTCCTAGTCACTGACAAACACAATCTCAGGACTTACTTGCAAAAGGACTAGGAATCAACACAGGAGAGCGTTCTGGTTTGCTTTAGATTTTTACTTATGAGTTTTCTGTTATTTGAGAGAAGTCCTACTGTAACAAACGGGGCACAGTGTCATTAGAAAAAGCCCGTTCCTCTCGCAACCATTGAATAGTAACTTAGTAGAGAAAAGAGCACCACCTAGTGCTAAATGCTGTTTGTTGATGCCGAAGATCCACCTGCTCTATCTTCTGCATGTCTTGATTTTAGTGTTTTCCCACAGTTTATCCAGCCACAGAGGAATTAATCCTTAGCAGCAAGGAGCATCCCAGCTCCCGATAAGAGTAGCTGGTTCATCAAGAGCTCAACATCTCTGAGTTTTGTGCACACTAAGGTAATGCCTTAGGCACTTGGTTAACATAATTATGGTTATGTGTCTGATTCATTCAGGACAGATTCTGCTACGCTTACTCACCCAGTGGAGTTATGTGCTTCACAGATAAGCCTCACTGTTTTCACTGGAGTGAAAATTAATCAACCCTTACAGGACAGGCTTAAGAAACCAGAAGACCAAACTCCAAATGCTTGCACTTTTAAAAACAAGGGGATTCATTGCATTTACCTTCTGATTCTACACTCACATCAGATTTTCAAGCTTTTTTTACAAATGTAAAAGCTGTACACTTTTTTGTTTGTTTGCCTGTTGTTTTTTGGGGTTTTTTGTTTGTTTGTTTGTTTGTTTGTTTGTTTGTTTTAGGAGGGAGGTCTTCAAAGAAAGCATTGCTTTCCATGAGAGTTGCCTTCATTATCATAAAGATAGATCATGTGTAATCTTAATTATTTTATTAGCATTTATGGTTAAAATCCACACTGTTGGCTTTGTTTCCTTCCAATTATCAATCCACGTAACGTTAGTGTTCATATTTTTGGTCTTGAAAACCTTCCACTTTGTCTCACACCATCAAGTTTTCTGTCACAATGTAATTAACATTTCAAAAGAAGGGAAGAAACAGGTAAATCAACTTAGAATGCTTCTGCATCAGCTATCGTTATGTATTATTTAAATAGCTCCAGACTTGAAGATACATGTAGCATTGGTTATGTGGGTTAATTTACATAAAGATACCTATAGTAAAATGTCATTTAAATGTCTTACTCCATTTAAATTTGTGAGTTTCCTAAGTGATCTTCAGTGACACCATGCTACCATGGGTAGACTAAATTTCCCTTACAATAGAATTATTTCTTCTCCTCTTGAAATTATTCAGCATTGCACCACTCATTTGAACTGGAAGATGATGAAACTCAGCTATCAAAATTCCTTCCACATCCTCTGATTTGCAAAACATGGTTTAGTCCATAAAGCTTTTTATTTCTGTCCTTTATAACTCTCCTACATTTTTACCCTATCAGGCAGTCTTCATAAAGCGTGTTCTTCAACTGAAAAAAAATGCTCTGGGTTACCTGCAGCTGTTTCTGCCATATTGTATCTATACTGTATCACTGTATCGCTGTATCACTGTATCGCTGTATCACTGTATCACTGTTGCTACTACTGCCACCCACTTATGACCATTTCTTACTTGGAATATTATTTTCCTTTCTAAAATATCAGGTGACTTGGTTTGGATTTTGGATGTTTTTCTTTATAGGAATGTTTTGTTGTTTGTTTTTTGTTTTTTTTTTATTGAGTGGGATCTTGATTTATTCTTATAGATTTATGTCCTTTACTGAGAAAAGACAGCAGAATTTGTCTGTATGAGTACATACATCTGAATATATGCATGGGCTGTTGAATAAGGGTGGTACAAAGTCTGGGTACTTACAAAATAACCACGGTGCCTGTGTGTGATATGTGGTTGGTGTGCATTAACATTTCGAAGGCCACGTGGCTGCAGGGCTCTAATTCCCCCTAAAGCTACAGGGGTGCAGGCCGTTATCAGTGTAGCTGCAAAGGCTGCGGTCCAGGGACTGCTGGTGCTCACCTCTGCCAGAGACATGGCAGGACCATGTCCAGCTCCTGCTAGAGCTCCATGGGACACCAACACGGAGGTTGACAAAAAAGCCTGAGTCAGGACATCTGTAACCATGCTGGTTCCCCATCCTACTGGGCAGCTCTCAGCCGCTTTGTGGTGGAGAAGTAAAACTGCTGTACAGCTTCTGCTCTCTGGGTCTTCAGATTAGAGTCTCATCTGCACCACCTACGGACCTCAGCAGGCAAAGGATCTTTCTCCTCCCAGCCTCTTGAAAATATATGTGTACTATCATATGAAGGACACCCTCGTTATATCAAGATCCCGTGGCTCTGAAGTAAAAACATGACAGCATGTGAATACGTGTTCGTCTGAGCATGGATACATAGGACTTATGACTGTAGCTGTGTGCATCAGTTTCTGGTTCATGGAACCACCAGCCTGGTACGCTGTACCGTATTCCTGAGGGTGCACCGCTCCCTCCACAAGCACACACACAAGATATGCAAAGGGACTCCCGAGAGCTGATACTGCAGCCATCCAGGAGCTGTGCAGAGCTGAACATCCCCAGCTGGACTGGGGGATTGCTGAGTGTGTCCAAGAAACACCCACCTCCGTGGCTGCGCTGCACTGCTTACTGTGGGTCACCCGTGGGTATCATCAGGGCTCTTTAAGGGGTATAATTTCAAAATGATGTCATGATATAAAATACTTTGGAAAAGGCTGGCTTTCTTTTTGCATCTTTTCTGTAGTAACAACTGTGGGGAGCATGGGAGAGTCTGTAGGGAGTGTTATCTCATTGCACGTGGGTTTAATTCTGTCATCGCTCTCAGCAATAGAATTTAACATCTATTCATAGCTACACTAGTGACAGTGTAATTAACTAATTAGTAGGGACTAATTGTTAAAAATACAGTATTGCAACTACACTAAATTAAATAGCCTGTGTGCTTCTAGCTGGGAGAGTTATGAGTCCATGCTTTTTCTCCCTAGGAAACAAACGAACGCCTGAGAAATAAAACCAAACCCAGCAATTCAAAGCAAATTTATACTTCGCTATGACTAAACCAGGAGCAATAAGCGACTCTGGCAGCTGCACAAAGGTCAGGTTTATGGCCTCATGCAAAGAGGAGAGTGTGTAGCCATACGTTCATAGCACCCAGAAGCAGGTAAGATCCCTGCTGGCACCAAGGGCCTGCTGCTCTGCCTTCCATAGTCTGGCACCTTGGCTTTTTGTTTTAAAAGGAAGCAGAAATCACCAACTCTACCTTTCAAACCGAGTGGTGCTGGGCTCCCTTTACACCAGCGCAAGGAGAGAGCAAGCCCTGCCCAGCTCTGCCTGGCAGCTGTTGAAGCTTCCTTCGCCTGCTTGCTCCACACATCAAACCAGAGGTGCTGCCAGGTTCTAGGGAAGCAAACCCCCACATTTTAAAAAATACAGCTGTGTTAATGCCAGTTTGGGAGGGTTAGATTTCCCTGGGGAGATCTCTTTCTTTTCCCACCTGACACCGTGCCCACTCTCGGGAAGGTTCAGCAAGGGTGAGGTTAGTTGCAGGCAAGAAACAGGAGTCCAGCTGTGCTTTAAAGATAGCTTTTGCAGGAGCAAACAAATGGCATCTATTTAAAAACTGTTATAGACCAAAGATTTTTTTTCCCAGACTGTCTATTTGTTCCTAGTTACGGTTTTGTTCTGTGTTTTCAGCGAGCATATAATTACCATGAATTATATAGCAGAACAGGGTGTGTATAAGGCACACCTTGAACAAGCTGGTTCTCATTGGCTTGAGCAATGGCTTGAGAAGTGCTGTTTCCCAAGCACGGCTTCCAAACCCATGGTCTGGGAGGCCTGTGTGGAAAACTGTCTTGTTTTAAAACTTTAAAAAGTGACCTATTGTACCTCCTGCAACATTGATAGTGCAGTTGGTACCTTTTGGATTAACTAACCATAGCCCCTCCTTATAGCAAACACAGAAACATGAAAGCTCACAAATCAGAACGATATTAATACAGATACAGATATTCACTGTCAATCATTTTTAGCAGATGTCGAATAAACCCTTCTTTTCATGTTTGGGCAGGGAAAAGTACCCATCTAGCAGATTTTGAGCCGTCACTGTATTTCAGTTTAGCCCTTAGATTATTCTGTTTCAGAAGTCTTTCATGAAGGCATCCCGAAGGCTTCAACATGCAAGGTGATTTTAAAATTATGATGCTATCAAAAACTAAAGCAAAGAGGAAATCTTTGACTGAAATGCTCAGTAGTAGAGCATGCTGGTAGAGTGAGCTCACCTGACTGGAAATCAGTGCTGTTGCTCAAGCCAAAATAAGAGGTAACTGGTTATGATTGTAGGCACAGGACTAAAATATATAGGGAATATATGCTGATACTTAGTCTTCCTGTTTATTTATTTCAGCATAGACCTGCTCAGTCTAATTTCCCAGTTAGGTTGATACAGCAACGATTTAGAAATTTGTCTGAGAACTTGTTGCAGTTACTATTTGTGCTCCTTGCTGACAAAGCGAAATGCAGTAAATGCAACCTGCTACCTATGCAGTGGTTAGCTCAGGTGGTAGATGGGGGCAGGACATAAAGAAGTCCCAGGGCTCTATACAGAGGATTTCTAGATTGATTTCAACTCCAGTATTTTTCACTACTGGAGTTAAGGTTTTCAGATTGAAGACCTGATGACAGCCTTTGTGCTTTGAATTAACCTATTTACCTGGTAAAACAGTGACCACATTTTACTGCTTGATGAACTATGGGACAAAGTCCTACCTCGCTTTCCTTTTCATTCAAGCTGAAGGGCATGACGTACATGCAGGCCCGGAACCGGGAAACGTGTCCAACTGAACTGTGAAACTCCCTGCCACGAGGTACCATCAGATCAAAACCCCCAGTGACATTCAGAAGAGACCAAGATCTTTCTGTGTCCTTGTGCGAGGTGCTCCTCGGCTGTACAAGCAGCCGAGTGATGCTAGTGGCCTGTACTTTGCCATGCAAAGTGATAATTAACAACGATAAATAAACCCTTCACATACCGAAGTCCAAGCCACATAGTGAATAACTGGGATTATAGGAAACTACCCCTACGGGCAAATTTTTATGTAATTGTCCACTATGGGTACCTGTCCATGCAGCTTCTGAACTGTCTTTCAAATTAAGCTAAACTATTCAGACATTGATCAAATTCAGCGCAGCAGCTCATTCACCCGGCAAACCCTCTTGAGACCCACAGAAAGTTTGGTCTGAAGTTGAGTAAAAACCAAAGGAATTGACGTAATACTGCTTTCAACTTAGGAGGCAATTCCTGCCTCACCTTGGCCAGGCAGCGGTGTGGGCAGCCATTTCATTAGAAAGACAGGATTTGCCATGAAAGCCTTTGTGTTGCCTTTTCCCTCTAACCCCTAAGTTAGGAGGCAACAAGAATCATCCATGAGTTGTGCCTAAGGTCCATAGACCCAGAATCCAGCTACATACTAATATATCTTAATATTCATCACTATCTAATTCACCATTCAGTCTTTAGCATAACTACATGTATTTCTCTAGAATGCTCAATCAAGCATCCTTAATTATACAGGCCTTCCTGTATATTTGCTAACTGAACGACTACTTACAATATTTCTTTTAATCTGTGGATCACGTTCTTTCAAATGAATCTAAACCTTAACCTGTGTTACTGTCATCAGCCACATGCTGAGCTATCTTCTGTTACCCAATATGTTTTATAAATTGATTTTTCGGTGACAAATACTGTAATTTATGTACTATGATACAAACCCCTTTTTAGTTACTAATAAAATCTTGTGAAATCTTTTCTGGGAGGACTCAAATTTTCCAGGCTTGACTCAGTTCAAGGGTATACATATAAAAGAAAAAAAAAGATAATATTTTTGTTTTATTTTGTAGATGACATAGATAAAGACAAAAGATTTTTTATTTTATAAAACATCAGTTTTGCCAGTTCTTGTAATTTTATCAAGAATTTCAAAGATTTGATGTTTTCCATAAAGCCCAAGCTCCTACACACCCATAATTATGCAAGAGTAAAATCCTTCTGGATTAATAAGAAAGTATCCAGCACTCATATTCGCAAAGAAAATAGGAAAATTTAGATTAGCCATATCATGAAGGCTCATAAATCAGAAACACAAAGATAACAACAATCCAGTGTTCGTTGTTTTGTAAAAATATCACTATTTTCAAGCAAAGCTGCTTGAGGTGTGGTGTTAGCAAACATGAAACCTTGCTCCATTTTTCTTCATGTAAATATCAGAAATGTTTGAACTCTGTCATTGGAAACAGATTATGCAAGTCGTCCCCAGCACGAAGCATGAAGAAACAGGTTTTGAATCACCAGGGAAATGGTACTGAAATATCTCTTGGTAAGAACAGGCAGGGAAGCATTTCGTCATGTTCCGTAACTTGTAGGTCCAGCTGGCTGTGGCACGTGCAGCAGTGCTCCTCAGAAAACACATTTTCCACATTTATTTACGCAATATATGTGGCATGCCTTGACAGCCCTATCAAGGCAGTGTCTACTGGATGCAGAGGGAAGACTATGCCGAAAAGGCACAAACACTGTAAAACTTTACCCACGTATTTCCCAGGCTGCAGCAATCAGCAGTTTAGGGATTGCTTCTGGTCTTGCCATCGCATTCAGGACACATGTTTGATAACCACCAGGGGACATACCTAAAGATGTACGTGGGTGTAACTCAGTGCTAGCAACATTGAGTGGTGCTGCATCCACATGAGGCATAACAACAGCTCTCAAAAATCTTGATTACAGTGGAAATAAAGAGTAATTTCATGTCCAAGCGAGCTGGTTGGCAATCCACCAACAGCCTTCACACACTGCTTTGTGTCTCACCCACACAACAGCCATTCTCCTACTCTGGGGACAGAGTTCCCTCCTCAGGGCGACGGGGAGCTGGCTGCTGTGGGTACTCCTGTCAGCACATGCCACACAGAAAGCATTAGGTGGCCCTTGCAGACTGTCCCTGTGCCCCACACGCTCATCTCGCTTATCACGGGTCCCAGGTGGGTGACCCGGGACGAGTGTCTTCTAGCATGACAGGAGGATGCTGGAAGTGATCGTGTCCAGGCAGAGAAACGATAGCATGCCAGAAAGGCATTCCCGTGGTCATGGTTGGATGTGGCCAGAGGTTCCTGAAGGCATCTAGTGTCCCATAAGGACCAGGGATCTAAAGATGTTCTACAAATGTGCTAAAAAAGCAGCATTTAAACTATCTTTGGCCCATAAAATGTTGGCTAACATCCCGTGGCCCAGGGGCTTGAAGTCAGCCTGGTTTTAATGATTTGCCAGAGGTGGGCAGCAACTCCCCTGGCTGTGGGCAGGCTCTTCTGGGATGGGAATGAGATCTCTCCGCAGTGGGAGGAGTGGTCTTCCAGCTGCTCCACCTCATCCTTGTGGTGGGTTAGGGAGTGGGTCCCTGGCTGGCAGTCGCACCCCTCTGCTCTGGCTGGGGAGTGGCTCCTTAGTCTCATTCTTGGTTGACTTCATGGCAGCCCTTGCACAATCCCTGGAACTACTGCCAGGCACCTCTGTTATGTGAACACCCCCAGAGCTCTTATGTACTCAGCTTGAAACAAACTTCAGAGATGTGTTGCTTCTGGTCTTCAAAAGAAAGTTGCTGCTGCCCCAGAGGGGAAGCATTCCCTGGCTTCCCTCCTCCCCGGCCTTCTCTTTCCTCTGCCGCACTGCTGGCTTTTCTCTCCTCTGAAGCGCAGCTGCCCTTTCAGCCTCCCAGCCTTTAACCTCACCTTATCAGCGTGAGGTAGAGACCAATGTATTCCTCCTTCCCCAGTCGTTTCCACC
>NW_009213507.1:51545-54363 GCF_000690835.1 Fulmarus glacialis | reverse complement strand
GGCAAGGTTTCCTTGCCCAGATGCCCTGCAGAAGGACGCCCCGCTATTGCTGCTGGCCTCTGCCCTGCCCCTTCCCTGGGGCCTGGAGGACGTGGCGTTTGGGGAAGCCAGGCTGGCAGCTGTGTTTGCAATACAGAACAAATATTTAAGCTGACAGGGGTGGGGGGGCTAAGCTGTTTTCTCAGAAAAGCACATTTTCACCTTTTTTATCATAATCTCCTAACAGTTGGATTTCCACCATCCCCCCACCCTTCCCCGGAATTCCAGTTCTGTGGAGGTAAGTAAAGAGAAGAAAGCCATGTTTGTTTGGGTTTTTTTTAAATAAAATAAATAAAAAGCAACCAATTTCTAGCTTCACGACCAGAGAGTAAAGCCTGAAAATATGAACCACAGGCAAAGCCAAATGCAAAGCGGTGCCGTGGGTGTGAATGCCAGCTAGTACTGCCAGCGTTGTGTGGCAGCCCCCTGTCCCGGGGACCTTCCCCAGCACCTCCTCTCGAGAAAGCCAGCCCGGGGTATAAGCAATTGTGCTCAAAACTCAGTGAATAAATAGAAGCACAAGCACAATGGGAAAAACCCCTAAAATTTTCCAAAAGATCTGACTCCCTTATTTCACCATGGAAGGATAGGGTTGGGAGCATGTCTCACTAATCCTGTGTGTCATCTTCAAATTCTCCGGTCCATGGACAGACAGGCAACGTCAGTGATCCCTGCAGTGGAAACCTGTCTGAAAGTGAGCTCTGACAGTCTCAGATCTGCCTTCTCTGGGAGCCTCTCTGGGCTAGCCTCTTCAAAGTGCGGGAGGGAAGCACCATCTGCCTGCTGGATCAGAGGAAGAGTGAATGAGATTTAATTAAGATGATTTTTGCCCTCCAGCCAGGCTGTTTAAAAATTAATTTTAGTTCTCCTACCCCTTCAATTAAACTTGTAAGCTAGAGGGAGCAATGCACCCTGAAATATTGATTCTGCCTCTCAGATGGCAGTGACCTACATTTGCGGGCGCTCGGCCCATGAGCGACTGCCCGGGATTGTTGCTGCCCTGCCGCACTGCGCACGGGAGGAATGATCTAGGTGCTGGTTTGGATTAGAGGCAGAGTTTGACGTGAATCCTTTAATTTCTTTTAAATGCATCATGATTCATTATCTAAGGCAGGATCCCATATCAGGTGCAGGAAGAAAGCTTTGTGAGAGGCAAGCTGAGGTTGTTTGATCACAGCTATGCCCTAGGCAACATGAGAGCGCTTCCCAGCCTACTACAGCTGGTTTCTGTAAAGGCAGACAGCACCGGCTCGAGTGCTGGAATTGACTGGAAGGAAACTTAGATATGTTTCATTTTTTTCCCCAATATTTTTTCCCCCTCAGCTTATCAGTCATGTCAGTCCTGCACAACAAGGAATAACTAAAGGCCAAATTCAATTCTGCTTTCATCTACACCTGCAAAGCTTACATCATCTTCACTGAAGGCTTCCTAAGTGTGGCAGCCGAGTATTCAATTAGTGTCAGCCTGGCAGAGATAAAGTCATGAAACTCTTGGGAAATGCTGTGGTTCCTGAGCCCTGCCCACAGCAGCACTGATCAGGATGCAGATCTGCTCCAATTAAGTAATGCAGCATGCAAACAATGGGGAAAAGAATTTGTGAAGAAATTTAGGATCTGTGAATAATTCCAACTTCAGCTCTCACCAATTATATATTCCACGCTGTATTGCATAGTCAGTCACTCCCAAGAGCTGCTGAGCACCTTAAGATTATATTCACACAAAAAAAAACCTTAAGTGCCTTCATAACATTAAGGGTCATGAATGCAGTTGTTATTCTATGTTTTGTGCCTGAAAGTAATGGCAATTTCTTAGCCCGCTAATAGCAAAAGGAGTTGCATATGTCATCATCAGAACACTCACTATCAATAATCTTTACAGAGGATACTTGCCAATAGAACTACTCTAGCTATCCTGTGAAGGGAGCAAGCCTGGCTCGGGAGCAAACCTTGGCAATGCTACGCTGATATGAGTCTGCAAACTCAGCAGTAACATGGGTTCTTGCAAGTTCCTCTCTAATAATCTAATCAGCGTCATTAAGGAAACCTTTTAAGAACAGCTAGAGATGCCTGGTGACTTTAAGCTTCATGGACCAAACATTTGTTTTGTTTGGTTTCCCTGACATGGCCTGTGTTTCACCGGGAATAAATTTGGCTCCACTACTCAACGTGGTGTTCAACTTGGCGTCACCTTTCTTTCCTGCCAGAAGCCCACTGGACTGGAGCTTTAGCAGCACTTTCCAAACAGGATTCCTGAGGCTTAGCATTACACTTGGAACAGGAAATCTGAGCCTATAAGGCTGCACAAAAGCTTGTCTATTTGTGCCTGAATCTGGTGCTCAGCCAACTGCAGGAGAAACTGATTGAGGTAAATGAAGCAAGTCATCGGTGATGAAGAGCTCTCCTAGCTCTTAAGTATTCCTGCATGCTGGTGAAGTGCGTTTGTAATGAAACTCTGAGACCGTAAGTTCTCCACGGCATGCGGCAGAGCTGTGTTCTCACCCCCACCCGAGCCCGCTGTGGTTGAGGACTCAGCTTCAAGTGCAACAAAGCAAATAGTTTTTGCTCACACACGCCTCATTCTTCAGGAGAGTGTGCGGCCATGCCTCTTCTGCCTCCACCCACAAGAAATCAAAAAAACCTTGAAAAGATCATGACAGGCAGATGGGATTAGAGCACAAACCCAGATTACGGCCAGTTTAAGACCTGTTTGGGCAGGTGGATGCAGACAGCAGAGGTCTTCTGCCCATGCTCCAGGCTGGCACAGCAGGAGCCTGCTCTG
>NW_009213507.1:48305-51524 GCF_000690835.1 Fulmarus glacialis | reverse complement strand
CAGCGCTGCGTTTAGTGCACCCCAGCGTCTTGTTCAGCCTGGCACCGGGTAATGCAGGGCAGCTCCTGCGTGAAGAAGTGCTTTTTCGAGGCGGGCAATGCTGGCTAACCGTGCTTTCATGGGTGCCGGGGCAGGGCAGCTTGGGTCTGTCTGTTCTTGTCCACCTATGAATGCGGGAAACGAGCTGGAGAGACTCGTCCTTCGTGGCTCCAGGTCTTCAGGCCTTTCCTCCCAAACTCACAAGTAGCTTGTCTCTGCAGCGGCATTCAGCATGCTGGCTGAGTTGCCCATGAAAGCAGAGGTGCTGCAGCCCTGTTGACTCCAGCAGCGCTGGAGTTCCCGCTTTCATAATTACCCGTCAGCCAGGAGGGGCTGTTTTGGCACCGCCTAACGCAAGCCATAGATGCCATCGAACAACGCCCAGTGCCAAACAGGCACTTTCTGCCTGAGCACCCCAGCACCCAAGAAGCAAAACCTGTCCTGGCTTCATTCGAGCCTGAATTTGTCTACTTCCAACTTCTGCATCTCGTTTATGCCTTTTGCAGCGTAAGGCTCTGAATTAGCAAAGTAAACACACATCTTCAAGCACAGCTTTAACAAAACAAACCAAAACCACTTTGAACATGGCCTTACACTTCACAGCAGGCTAGGCAGGTATTTGATGATACAGCCCTGAACTACGTCCTAGGTAAGAGCGTGCTTTGGCCCATCTGATCCAGTTTGTCTTTAAGATGCGCCTGGGAGCTCCAGCCTCCACTGGAAACTTTGACAGGCAGAACAGGAGTTAAAGCCAAGAGAGTGCGAAGCTTGGTTTTTAGGAAATAATCCTTGGTTGGAGAGGAAGGGGTTTGGAAAGGTTGGAGCCCATGGCAGTGCAATAACCCTGGGTTTCCCAGAGGCACTCAGCAGGGAACCGGGGTGCACAGCCCTCACCAGCACAGCTCCATCCTGACGGAGCAGCCCAGCGTCGGAGCAGGGTGAGGAGATTGACAAAGCCAGATCGGATAGATTAAGGGAACATCCATCAGGCTCATTTTTAAGAAACAGACATTTTTTAATACCTTTAAAACTGATGATGCCACCAGGGTTTTTTTCCTGGTTGTTAATTAAAACCTCTCTCAGACAAGCAGTTTTCAGCCCATGACTTGAAAGAGGAATTGAACCTCCCTTCAGAAGTCCCTGAAAGTAAGTCCTTACGCAGGAAGCGCAGTCATTCTCCCAGGCCAGCCTACCTTGCCTCCGCTTTCATCTTGGCATGAAATGCATTATTCACTCCTTTTTTTCACTCAATAATGCAAGCAAGAAGAGTCTAATAAACAGAGTCCTCATCCTCTGATGCTCAGCAATGAGCCATATGGCACATACATAGGTGAAGATTAGCGATTAGACAGGGGTTGGATACTCTGTAACATGATTACAGTACAAAAATAGGCTAGCAAGAGACTGCAGCAGCACCCCCTTCCATGCTCATTTCGCACTAGCAAGGAAATGGGGATTTTCATAATTTTGCTTCTGTGGCTGCCATTTCATACTGGATATAAAGGGATTTTTGATTGAATAGCAGAGCTCAGACAAGGCATGTCGTTATTTAAGAATTGATTATATTTATGGGTTACCTAGAAATACTGCAAAGGCCATTATGAAAAGCAATTGCGTGCTTCTGATGACCACTTGCTAGGATTAAAAAAGGATTATTTGTTTTTCATGAGTATGAGCTGAATAACTTTTAAACCACGCATTGCAGGCATAAACTGATACTGCGATGTGTTTGCTCATTGCAAGAATGTCCTATTATTAGAGCACACATCTAGCAAAGCCCAGCTTTGTCACTACTAGTTGTTGCACCTTGGTACTTTGCATTAGTACCTTGTTAGCTTCTGATCATTTAGTAGCGCAGACATTATTTCTTAAGCCTTTTCCTAAAGGTGTTTGCTGACTACCTATAAAAAACCTTTGCGAAGTCTGGCCATGGGATGCTCAAGGACTTCTGCTGCTCACCCGTACGTTCATGCAGTACATTTCCCAGGGAGGAAAGCACCAGCACCCGGATGTCTCAGCGCTGCACCCATCCCGGCGGGGACAGAAAGCGGGTCAAAAGGGTGGGAAGGAAGACTTAGTGCAACCTGTATAATAAAGATAGAGATCTCCAAACACACAGGCACAGGAAACACCAACTGATAGAGAAGTCTGTCATAAACTTCATGTATTTATAGCACAGTGTGGCTATAATTGAGGAGAAGAACATTTTAACTGAGATACAGAGACAAGAATATTAGAATTACTGAGTGCAATTTTTTTAAATTTAAATATTAAATATTTATTGCTTTAAATATTAAATAGGTTGGGTTTGCTTCAATATTTTGCTTCTCATTTACAGTGAGAATAATTTCTACTTCCCAAAGACCCAAATCTTTATGAAAAGTATTATGAATCTGACTTATTTGAAATGCAGCTCTAAAACACAACAAATACAAACTCTCTTTCAAAGACATTGCAATCTAAATAACTTTAATGATAATTTTCATACTAAAATTGATCAATAAATGAACGCTTTTGTTTCTCTTGTTGTTTGTGTTATCCTACAAATGCTGTGTCAGGGCCAGCTTGTCTCTATATATTTGATGACAATAGAAAAAAGGTGATGTGCTATTGAATAATTATTTTATGTCCTAGACAGGTTTCATTATTCCCTTTTTCCAACACCTGGCTCCTCCCATGGGCTCTCTTGGACCGGTTTTTCCCAGACCTCATCCCAGCCTGGTTTCTCACTGGGGGCTCAGCCCCAGGACCCAGCTGGCTCCTCAGCCCTGCATAGCCACCATCATAATCTCTTTCTCCCTTTTTTAATGACCTGTTTAAAAACAGATTGTTCATACTTGCACTGGGTGGGTGCAGTATTTTTAATATGTCACTGTTACCCTCTCATAGATGGTCTCACTTATATGAGGTTAAAGACACTAATTTAAAAAATACAAAGCAGGTGCTGCAGAACGAGCCATAATCAGAAATAAGGCCATAGAGAGAAAGCATAAGGTGTTCTTCCAGATATTCCCCACTTACTAGAAAATTTCACCTGTGGGAAGTCTTTGAACACCTCTGCTCTGAATATTTCCCGAGGCCTTTTTGCTCCCGTGGTATGAGCCTTGCTGTCCCGTCTCTCCTGGGAATACTTAACCCTTGGGCAGAGGCTCAGGGCTCCGGCACTTCACGGCGAACACA
>NW_009213507.1:36975-48259 GCF_000690835.1 Fulmarus glacialis | reverse complement strand
CTCTCCAAAGAGCAGACACCGAAGCATGTCTTACAAAAAAAAGTGAAACTCAAGTGCAACCTCGCAACTCTCAACTCACCTCCCCCACTACAATATAGCCTGTCTCCTCCTGGTCTGATGCATGTGCCCCAGTGTGGTCCTACAACCCCCCAGAGACCCCCAAAAATGCATTTCTCATGGCTTGCGTCCTGGACTTGCTCTCTGTCGGTGCTCTCCCTCTGAGTGCGTGCAGTAGCTGCAAGGGAGGCATGGGGGACAGCCTTCAGTCACCCGTAAGGATCTAGTTCTCAAGTGACAAGCATCGCCATGGGCTCCTCAACTGCATAATCCAGGTCCTGTAGCACCACACAGTACCTCACCGTCCCCCGCCACACAGCTGGGAAGGGGCTAGACACACGCAAGCTCTGGGTGCCCAGGAGTCAACCGATGTCCTCATACTCCTGGTAGTCTGAAGGGCTAAAGAGACCGTATTTTTCATCTTAATCCCTAAGAAAAAAACCCTCTCCTTTTCTAGGCCAACATGAGCACTTGCTTGTAATATTTGTGACATTGATGCTTTATGCATAACTTTTTCTTCCAAAGACCATAATAACAACCTTTGGGAGAGATGCTGCTGAGGCCACCTGATGTTGTGCTACTGACACCGTCCCCTGGCACACTGCTCGGTGTCCAGGCTCCCTGCAGAACTCTCCAGCAAGTGCTGGCAGCTCTTGTCACCTTCCCGTCACGAATCAGGCCCACGCTGAAGTGGATGGGCATGAGACATGAGAAACCTGACAGCAGCCTTTGACGCCAGCCTGAGCTAGGAATGAAACACTTGTTTTAACTTGCAAACACGCAACATCCACCCCAAGCTTTCCTACCCCATCGCAGAAACAAGGAATGGGAAGGGGCTCCCAGAGTACACGCAGGCAGGTCCTGACTGCTTTGTGAATGATTCATAAGGAACACTGTAAACTGAAAGTAAATGCAACATGTTTTATTTGAGGTTGGAATAAATTACAACTGTAAAGCATAATTTATTGCTTTATAAACTGTCTGCTCTTAAAAGGCATTAATATCAAACATAAACAAAACAAAGACACATTGAATTAGCAGTTCAGTTCTCTTAAGCTTCATGAACAGCTCAGTAGGGGGATTTCATTCCATATACAACTGAAATCTCTGATCACAGGCTCGTAAACTTGACTTTGACATGCATTCAGACATATTGAAGGGACTGTAGATGGGTTCATTTGCTTTAGGATATAATTTTTATTGCAATTTTCCCTGAAATATCCCATTGAATACCCAGTCCTTCATTCCTCAAATACAAATGCCACTGGTTTCAAAAAACTCTGTTGAAGTATGTGTGGGGTTTTCTACCCCTGCAGAAGGAGGGCTTCCAAGTCTAAACCAGGAATGAGTCTGGTCCCAAAACTAAGTGAAAAACAAACCCCTCCTACGTTAAAATACTGAAATCCCATGCACAAAAAATGTGTCCTCCCATTCTGAAGATCTGAAGAAATATCCCAGCATTATCTGAACAAACTGATGTGGATAATTCATATTTTTATTGTACAATTACTCCATGCCTGAGACTGGTATGAATTTTGCTCAGCACCTGTACTCCTCTAGGATTTAGACCCAGCCTGCCCTGAGGGGGATGCCTATCGTGGGGGATGAGAGGGTGCTCACAGGAGGCTAGGTGCACTGCGCACTTCACACTATCCAGCCCTGAACGCATAGATGCTGTGACACACCAAGCTGGATCTGGCTAGCTTCCACTAGATATGACAGGCAGAAGGAAGGCCAAAAAGTCACTTCCTCAGCCTCCCGGGGAGTCA
The DNA here is from genome assembly GCF_000690835.1 of Fulmarus glacialis. Lineage (NCBI taxonomy): Eukaryota > Metazoa > Chordata > Aves > Procellariiformes > Procellariidae > Fulmarus > Fulmarus glacialis. The sequence goes on along the minus strand of NW_009213507.1, from coordinate 46,433 downwards.
CGGCTCCTGAACACCAGAAAGGGAATGAACATTGATGAGCAGCTCTCATTGCACCACGAAAAAGGATTCCACCATGGCATCCTACCCTGCTCTGACCCTTTCGCACTGCAAGGGCCAAGTGCTCCCTGTGCCTCGGCTCCAGAACAGCATCTCCCTGAGCTATGCCCTGAGCAGGGAGCGTGCACCTCTGCTCCTGCTTTCCAGCTGGGTCCGAAGCAGCACAAAATGAGCTGGCTTATGCCCTGCATTACACCAGAGGTAAAACTCTCCAGAAACAGAACTGGAGAATCCTGTCTCAATTAGCCCTTGGAACAACTCAGAAAGTTTGCAGAGAAAATCTCCAGGGCAGCTTTTCTTCCAGCCACAAAACTAACTTTAAAAATAATGAGCCACCGGTACAGAAAATCCTTGTAAAACTGGCTCAGTATTACTCAGAAAGTTCCTATTTAGAGAAGGGTTTCTTCTCATACCAGCCTCTAATGTTCTTGTCATGCCTACAAGAATGTAAGTAGCTGAGTGAGATGCTAGGATATTTTATGCTATAGTACTGAATGGGAATGGTTAAGTCTAGTACTGGATCCAAGAAATATATATCAAACTTCAAGGAAAATACTATTACATTGATCCTGGTGCAATTTCAGTTTTCATTAAAATTTCATCAGTAATGTATGTATCTTTTGTATGGTTTTTGCATAATCTCATTTAAAAAAACATCAAACAAACTTAAACACAGTTTCCTCAGATGTGTTTCTGTTGTGCCGTGAGGGATGGCCACCTTCGATCTCTGCAAGGCGATACAGCAGATTTCAGGTGCTGCACTTGCCCATAATGGCTCCCAACAAGTCAAGCGCCATGGAAGAGCTTTGGTGGGAGGCTGGGAGCGTGCAGGGCCGTACCTGGAGCTGTGCCGAATTGGGCCAATGGTTCAGCACTTCCCAGTGCCCTCCTCATTCAGGGACTGGACAACCCTGGTTTGGCTCCCAGCCACATGGTAAAGTGCTTAATGGAGGGTTGGGGAGCACTAATGCCCCTTCCTCCACCTCAGCTCCTGCCTTGGGAGAGGCTTGTGGAAAGGTGGCTTTGCATCTGCTTTGCACTGCAGCTGGGACAAGGGCATGCATATGGTGCGTGCCTGATTCATCACCATCTTAGAGAAACATAACTCAGAAATGTGCAAGCCTTTAAAATCATCAGTCATCTCATTTATGCTCACTGAGAACAGATTCTTGGCTGACTTCTTTTTTTCCTTAGGAGTTCTGAATTTTTCTTTGAAGATGAGAAGGAGGAAAGCTAGCCTTCAGGGAGAGGGACAAGCAGAGACACTTGCAAATTAAAATGCATGCACATGTCATCCACCACAGCAGTGACCTCCAGTCTGTACTTTACAACACAACATCCTAGTATCTTGAACCTTAATTTCTCATCCCTTTCAAAGGTTCCCAAGAGCATTCCTTTCTGTGTCAGTGAGATGTCCTAGGGGACTCTACAAAGAAAACTAATGAGAGGAACAAACTGTTGTCACCAGGACAAGTTACAGGGTTACATTCAAGCCACAGACTCTGGAGGAGCAGGACAGGGAGCAGACTTATTCCATTTTCTGGTGCAAGTGCCATACCAAGCAGCAAGACAAGCACACAGTGAGAAGGAAGATGGGCTAATGGTTAGTGTACTGGACTGGGATTTGGCAGATGGAGTTAATTCACCTTCCCCTTGTTCTTGAAGCGATCAGAAAAAGGAAACAGTTCATATTAACTTCAGGGTGCTCAAAAATTCCCAGCTCAGCAAATACCCCCAAAAGATTTCTCCTCTCTTAATAGTTCTTAACAGCTTATGCATTGCCCCTCTCAGACTAAGCACACCAGACAGAAATCTTCTAAGAAATCAAACTTCTTCTAGGAAAAAAAGAACCAACAAGCTTCAGAATTGCTACATCTCGGCTAAGGCTCATTTACTCATCCGCAAAGCCTCTCACACCTCCTGATCTTCACTCCTGAGCTGCCCATTTGCCGTGCACTTGCAGTCAGAGAGAGCAAATCAGGAGCTACTAAATCTATTCACATCTTTATTTCTAATTCACCGGGTTTTGCCTCTGGCAAGGCACTCAGGCCAGCACTGTCTTAGAGGTTTCTGTTTAAAGCACCTTCTGACTGACTGGGGACCAGGTTCCTACTGAACTGAAAAGCAGATGGGACAATCAGTGAGTGCACCGGAAAGCAAAGCTGTTAACTGGTGCATTTGCTCACGGGGAGGGCAGTGTTCAGCCACTCTACCAAAATATGGCAAGCATATTAATTAGTGGTTACAAAATGCTCTAAATTTTCACAGACCTTCATAAGTGCTGAACATTTTAATTGGCAGGTCAGCCATGCCTGAGAATTCAGTGTATTGTTAGAAACTGACATTTTCCTCTCCTACAGTCCTTCCCGTCACAAAGTGTCTCATGGAACAAACAAGTGTCTATATTGTGATTTTACCAATGCAGGAACTGGGTCAAAGATGGACGCTGGCTGGATCAGACCCATGGAGCAGATGCATGACTTAGTCAAGCAAAAACTAAGTCACTTGATGCCAGGCCCAGTGCTCCATCCCCCCCACCAGCGGTTACCAAATAGGGGACATAAATAATCCCCCAAAGGTACTGACATATCACGAAGGGCAAAGAGCCTCTGAAGCTATGCATAATGGCATAAAGCACAAGTATATTACATATTTAGCTCTATCCCTCCTTCTCTGTCGCGAGGGCAGTGGGTTGCTCGGACAGTTGTCTTCTGGTCAGCCTATTATGTTATTTCCTACGGAAATGCAGGTAAAGGTGTGTATACGATTCAGTAGTAGAACAGGAGGTTGGTTTTACATGGGCTGAAAGAATGTTTCTTATACCCAAATGAGATTTTTGCATGCATCTGCATACTCACCCAGATGCTGCCTCTGCCGTGCTCCATGCCTGAGTTTCATGCTAGGTTTGCTCTGCGTAGCAGGCATATCATACGCACACAGCGACCCGGTACAAGAGCACATTCTGCAGGCCAAGTCTCAGGCAAAAATTCACCTACAAATCCTAAGTGTGTTGGTAGTTTTTTGCAGTGAATCGGGCTTTCACTAGGAATTAACATAAGCTGCAATGACTAATCTTATACTCTGTGCACTTGCTTATTTTCTTTTCACAGTTCAACCACTTCCTTCCTTAATACTAAAACACTAAAGTCTTACATAGCATTCAGAGCATTATTTTCTGCTGGCTCTGTTTCTCTATGCTCTAAGCCTCTATCACAATGCATGCAAAGGATAATGGCTGAATTTGTAATGCTTTTAACTAAAAAAATACTTTTAAAAACATAAAACATAAATTATTTATTCCTCTTTGTCCATTGTTTTAAGCACTGAGTCTTCTCCCAAGATTTTACACAGTTCATTCAGTCTCTGCTGCATTTTAGGAATTCCTGCAAGTTGGGATTCCAGTCTCTGTTTTTCCTCACTCAGTGATAAACGGATAGCGGTGTCCAACTGCTCGAAACGCCAGCCGCCTTGTCCGTCAAACTGCAGCAAGTGAGTGTGGTACTTCCTGCAGTAGAAATTAAAACATTAGTAATGGCTCAGGGAACAGATGGTTCATTTTTGCACACAAATTTGGATGTCTGTGTCTCTTTTCAATGGTGCCTCTCAGGAAGTTGAGAGTTCTCCAGTTTTGGATCACTGGGTAAAACTTTTTTTCAGTGACTCATAATCCCAGGACACTCCTTTGTAAGGGATTTGGGTACTTCAAAGCCTTCCACCAGGACCTCCCTAGGCCATTTAGTGAAATTCAGCAGCAAGGTGCCAGCCATAAGCTATTATCACCGGTGTGGACTCCCCAGCTGGGGCGGTCATTGCCTCGAGCAGCCCGCTTGGCCGGGCTGGCCGAGGCCCTCACCTGCAGAGACGCTGGCAGGAGCGGGCAGCAGGGCTGTGGAGGGTCTCCTCATCATCTGCTGTCCCTGGCCAAGGTGTCAGCCTCCCTCTTTCTGCCTCCCCTTTAGAAACATTGTCTGTGGCTACAGTTGCCTTCACTGCAACTCCACCAGACTCCTTTTTCTCCAGGAGCTTGAACAGCAGCAGCAGACAAGGCTCCCTTCTCCCCCAGGAATGCTAGTCCCAATTTATTTTATTTACCTCGCTTTCTGAAAGACATTTTACCTCCTTAGCAGAAAATACATTCAGGCAGGCATGGTAAACCTGATGCTACTGATAAAACGCTGGTTTGTTCAAATTATACCTCAATTTGTTCCCCTGCATCTCATCAGGTTGGCTAAAGAAACCTCCGGTCCTAAAACATGGTTCAGTTTGCAAGGGGCCAAAATAAAAAAGTCTGTGTAGGAGTCACAGATCCTTCAGTGAGTATCAGGGTGTGTGCACCGAAAATATTCGAAGGTGTACATGTGAAGTTTGTCAAGACCTGACAAGACATTTATCAGGAGGTGCAAGAAGAAGAGCAAAGAGTTCCCCCAGAGCTGGTATGACTGTGTAATTTATCACTATAAATTATAGAAGATGAGACGCATCATAAAACAGTGATTATAAATCCCATCCAGGGAATGTGACAGTTTAATAAACTCAATAGCTTATGACATGGGACTCAAAAGAGATTCAACTCCAGGCTTACATTCACCGCTTCTTGCATATTATTCTTTGTGACAACAAATACTTAACCTATCCCTCTATTTTCCCCCCACCAAAAAACCAAAAAAATCAGGAAGCTAAGATAGCTGATTGAGATGTCCAATGTTTGTGGTCTAGGAAAGTAACCAATATTTTGTTTAAAAGAGCAAACATTTCCTGGTATAATCTTGAGGAGGAGAAAACAGCATGTGAATCCGTTTTTTGTCTGTGCAGCCCGGTCCCTGTGGAAGCATACCTAAGTTAGCGGCATTTGATGCGTATTTCTAAACACTCAGCACTTCTGTTTACTTCTCCAGAACCCCACAAATCACCAGATTTCTGATAATTTCAGTAATACTGTGGAGGTTACAGGAACAATCCCAAACCTTCCTGAATAGCACTAGCAGTAGGAAACAAAAAATGTTGGTAGGAAACTGAACTCAAAAGATCTTTCTCACAAGTTCTTTTGCATAACTTCCCTCTGCATCATCATTATTTATAGGTGAGACGCTCTCAAATACCTGTTTTCTTGAGCGGTGGTTTTAAAATAATGCCAAAGTTTAAAAAATTTAAACACTACTTTTCTTTTTAAGTGTAATTTACATTATTTTAAAAACAAATGTCTATATGACATTTTTTTCCTATCAGAATACCCATTTTTTCTTAATGTTTAGGTCCTGATCCAACAAAAGCCATTTCCACTGTCACCATCTACACAGAGGAAGGAGGAATGCTGGGGAAACCGTTCTTTTTCAGAGAAGCAGACACTGATACAATTTCTGTCCTTTGAGGCAACAGACTGGTAATGGATTTTTTGTTATCAGTTTAAAAAAAGCAAACAATCTGACGGTAGAGATCAAGAAGTTCAGAACAAACAGTTTCTGCTAATGTTAGCTTACACTTTCTTGATCTCCTTTTGCCCTTTAAAGTATTTGGTTGTTTTATGTATTCAGTAACTACATTTATTTCCTTTGAGGGACTCTTCCATACTTAGTACTCCCTCACTAGAATGATGTTTCTCAGAATTCCAGTATTTCTTTTTTTAATAGACAATCAAATTTTGAAAGCTCACAAACCCTGCAGATAGAGGACACAACTGAAGTTAAAACACCAGATGTATTATTCCTATGGAAGAACAAAGAGTAGTTTAACCACTTGCCATGTTTCCCATCTTCTCCCTGCACTGGTGAACTTCCCCAGGACAGCTCATGTATCTTGTCTCCTTTACAGAATAATCTGGTGATATCTGTTGTGGCTGTGGTGTGGTGGACTAATTAATTGCCTCTTAGATACCTGCATGTTGCTATTAATAGTTAATAACTGAAAAACATTTAAAAAAAATAAAGAGGGAGGAATAAATACGTGTCAAAGAATGAGAAAAATCAATGCTAAATGCATTTGCATCACTATTATTGTAGATAAATTATCTTAGAAAGTGCAGTAGATATTGATTAAACAACTGCCCTAGTACAAAGAATAAAGGCCAATCCACTGTCTGTCAGAAAGCTAGAAGCAAGGACCATGATAAATCCCTGCACATACTTACCAAAGAGAAGGTCTGTGTGTTATAGAAAGCAGGGATATCCCAGCAGCTTTTGCAGCTTGGAATATCTTTCCTTCAACATCAATGCTTACAGCACTCGTGCATTCATCCAGCAATGCATATTTCGGCCTTTAAAAAGCAGATAAAAAACATTACTCTTCTATGTTTTGGACAGTATTCCCACGTACGATGTTTAATTGAAAGAACAACAGAAAGGAAAGGGTTATTTTTGCCAGACAGCTGTCTCTCATCTACAGCTAGAAACTGGCTAGCAACACCATAAAGTTTCCATACATTATTCCATTCATTATTTCCAGGAAAAATGGGGTTTATTTCCTGGTCCATCTGAGTACACAGTGATCTAACTTCTATGTTCTAGTTCGACCTAGTATTATTCTGTCCTGTCATCAAGTCATGCAATAGCTACAGCCAACTCAGAAACTTTCTACCCACCGCTATGTACGGACTGGGCTGCCTTTCTGTGCTTGCAGTCTGCAAAACCAGTAAGTTTTGGAGCTTGGCTTTCAAACTCCCATAGCCTCTGCAACAGTCCATCAGACTTCTGCAATATTTGTAGGACAGATGCAGGGAAGATGTTTGTGCCTGAGATGTTAAAAAAAGGGAACATCTGGAAAATGTAATGCTATGTTGCCAAAAGCAAAGCTGAAGTAAGCAGCATTGCCCAAACTAAAAGCAGAGCTTGTATGAATAAATGACAAGGTCTGCGGTTCTATGCAACCGACTAGCAGTATTGCACATTGCATGGAGATTATAGTCTACTACTGCTCAAGCTATTGCAGCAAACCTGCAAAACCCTTCCTCATTTTCAGATGCTACTTAAAGAACAAATCAAAATGCTTACTTATGGTAAAACATCCGAGCCATGCCCATCCTTTGTTTTTCTCCTCCTGATAAGACATCTTTCCAATCCATGATAGCATCCCAGCCTTTTAAAAAAATGCAAACAAAACGCGTCAGGACAATGTAAGTTTATGAAGGAAATGCAGCTTCACTTGCAACATCTCTGCAATCTGCAACCAAAAGCATAAAGAGCATTTCCATTGCAGAAGAGACAGCTCAGGGTTCTGGATCATATCTTCTGAAATACCTCAATGCCTTTCCACTGGCACTCAATTGGAAAAATGTACCAAATATCATGTCCTTTTTGAAAGTAGAATTTAACCTTCTTGGTCATGTAGGTATTGCCAAAAAACTTTACTTACCATCTCTTTGAAAAAACATCTTTTACCTGTGTATAACTGATCATTTTATTCTGTCATGTTTGTTTTATAGAACAATTTGCTATTCCTTCTTGAAAGGTGTGAGTGGAAATTTAAAAACAAATTCAAAGAAATGAAGTGTAAAAAACATAAAGAGCAGTGCCAGACTCCACTCACTACTGTAGGCAAAGAATAACTGTCAGCAAACTCAACAGAAACAGATGCAGAGACAGGGGTGTGTTCTGTGTGCACAGACAAGCAGCTAACATACAAAACTGCATACAGACGGGAGGATTTTCTATACAAACTTCTCACTACCTCATATTTAGAAATGAACCACAACTGTTATAACACTGGGTATCCTTATTTAATATTCTGCATGGCCTCTAACTGATTTTTTTCTTTATCACTTTCAGATACATGCAACGGGAGCGTGATGCATTTTATCTGCGATCTTACAGTGGACTGGTGTTTCTGTGAGTACTCTGACGTGATTCATTGCCACTAATGAAAAACTTCAAATACCAAATTACCCTACTGAAAATAAGTTTTCAGTCAAACAATCCAGATGGATAGAGTAGCAAAATAGATGAGTTTTGAAAAGGGAGAGTGTGGATGTCGAGAAAATCTGATAAGACATTTCTCTCAATAGATCATCTTATTCATGAGACAGGCAGCTGGAGCGGGGCCGAGCGAGGAAGAGAACATTTTTCCAAATCAGCCCAGAAGCACTGTAACTAAAAAATTAACAACACAACCAAAAACCCTTTTCTGCCAAAAGAAATATTTGCCAGAAAAGACTATAAACAAGGTCAAGCAAGGAGGGTGGGCTGTGTCATTTCTGATACCTGAACAAAGGTGAGACAAGCGGGGCTTGTGAAGGTGCAGGAGGCTGGGGAGTGCTCTGCCCATGCTTGGTGCTACACCAGGGCTTGGTAGGTCTGAACAAAACCTCAGTGAAGCATCTGGCGAGAGGTTGTGTGACTGAAAACAGGAACTGATAATGCTAGAGACTGAATTCCAAGAATTTTCTGTACGTAAAATTGTAAAAATATGTCATGATTTTTTAATATGTGTGTATATAGTTAGATTTAAAAAACCAGGCATGCACACACCAGAAATACATCACCTTTAGCGATCCTATTGTTTTTCCTTAGTTTCCTTCCATTCTTGTTTAAGGATTCCAGTGGACACCCCTCTGGGGGCACTTACAGTGCTTTCTATCAACGGGTTCCTAGCAAGACGGAGTTGTGTGATCATTAACTGAATCACCATTTGGTTGAACTCTGGTAAAGGGAACAGACACACAGAGGCTGCTGCTGGTGAGCAGTGCTGGTGCTGGGACTACACAGGGAGCTGGAGTGCTGTTCCACTGACACCCTCAGCTTCCAAAAAAGACTGTAAAACACCTGGAGCGCTCCTTTTTGACAAAGGGTTCTAGGGGCAAGGGATGGGAATGGTCCTTCATGAAAGCAATAGAAACAACTATGCTGCTGAAGACAATGTTCAGGCTGCTGCTTATATTCTGTTATTTTTAAGCTGAGAACATAGACGAGCTCCAGGGATCTGGGTCTGAGGTAGGGTGTGGGTGGGTGTGCATGTGTGCACACGTGCCTGGGGAAGCAGTGCCTGCGTTCATACAGTTTCTTCCAGATCAGCTGGTTTATAAAGACTTATTAAAGACAAAAAGGGAATGAAGTTCAAGAAGAAGCATCATCTTGTCAGTAAAATCATTCTATTATTTCCTCTAAAGGTGTAAGATTTCGCCTCCGTTTACCAGGACACAATGGTCATTTCTGTGGTCACTTCAACTTACATTCTAACTGAATATTAAAAGTGCATCTTGTTTCTTCCTGCCTAGCTCCCTCCCTGACCTTTCCTATTTGCTACTTGGAATGTCTCAAACAACAGATAAGGAAGGATCCATTTTAATATTATCCCTTTTAAAAATTATTTTCTAATGCCTGAGCAATTTCCTCCTTAGGCATTGTAACTCACAATAAACTGACTCCCTACTGTGCATTAACAATAATGCACCTACTTGTTTCTCTTTTCTTCCT
>NW_009213507.1:0-36944 GCF_000690835.1 Fulmarus glacialis | reverse complement strand
GGAAGGTTGTTAGCGTTCTGAAAATATCAGCCACTTTACAAATGAAGAAATGAAATGGCTTGTCCATGAACGCAGCACAAATCTCTTAGTAGGTACAAACATAATCCTGGCTTTCAGAGCCCAAATGCCTTGCCCAGCTTCTTGTTACACATAGCCTTTGATCACACATGGTATGATGTAGATGTTATGAACACTGGATGTCACAGAAATGCCTTCTGCAACCAGTAAGACAAAGAGCATGTGTAATGTGCTGGGGCAGAGAAACAGCAGTAGAAATACATACAGCTGTCAGCAGAAACTAGTGATAGCCTCATGATAGCAGCATTTCATTTTCTTGCATGGCTTCTTTTATAATTCCTTTTACCTCGATTTTCTGAAGGAAAAAGCAAGCTAAATTTGACAACAAAAGAAGGGTTACACCTGGGCTCTGTAGCGCTGTGTATCCTTCATCCTTGTGAATCCTCGCACTTACATGCAAGACAGAGCACTCAGCTGCCATAAAAAGATACGCTTAAAAGTTCCTTTTCCAGATCTACATTCCAATGCACCTCATCAGACATGGACTGGAGTGTTACAGCTTCATGACAGAAGAAAGGCTCCCGCAGCAAACTACAGCCAGAGAGTCCACCCCTGGTGAGTTTTTGAACATGGAGGCCTCTTGCACAGCATATGCCCACAGGCAGTTGTCAAAATGGAAGAGAGTCCGGGTGCTGTGCAGGATGAATATGCAAGGGCAGTCCTTAGCTGAGGAAGGAACAAAGAGACCATCAATTGTGTGAGCCTGAGCTCAGCATCACTCTGCAGGGATTTGTGTCTCTGGATTTCAGAGCCGCTGGAAAAGCCAGCAGAGCACTCCAGAGTTCCTGCTGTACCAGCAACAAGAGCAAATCCAGGGCTAAAATGATCAGACGAAAAAATCTCGGAGAGAGGCAATGTTCTTGTCTGTGTGTTTATACGTGGCCTAGCACAAAGGTTCCCTGGACAAGACCCAAAGATATGACAAATGTGCAAAATAATGAGGAATAGTTATAATCTGGGGTGCTGAGAAACCATAAACAGGTTGAACTTGTTCAGTAATGCCATCAGCCCCATCCTGACAGGCCCGGTCATGCAGTCAGCGTGCTGCTACACGTACTCATGGCTCCTCTCATGTGACAGGCTATCGGCAGCCTAAGGCTGCATCACGATTGACACTTGCTAAATATACACAGATTTTCAAAGCAGGTCAAAAAGGAACCACTTTATGTATATCTACTGCACACCTCCATGCTATTACCCACAATTTCTGGACACGCCTTTTCACCACCCTGAATACAACCTTCTTTGCTACCCTCATTTTGTACGAAATTATTGTTCTGGTAGAGCTAGCAACTTTGCAGGTGTTGATGGGGGCACCTTATTGGTAATATAAAGGTAAGTAACAAAATGGCATTCCTCTAATATCCAGCAGGTGAGAAAAACATCGGTGTGGGCCTCAGTGGGAAGGAAATTCTGCCCCAGCAGCAAGGGGGACTACTGTCAACCGCAGTTGCACTGGGTTCTACTGGGGCTTGGGCTCAGGGGCATCCGGAATGTTTTGGTTGGTTTTGGTCGTTTTGATGTATTCTGTTGCTACCAACTGAAAAAAGTTTCATGAGGGTAACACAGAAGCTAAACGCCAACCTGGGCTACTTACTCTTGTAACCATTCTATTTACTTCTAACTGGGTCAAACCTTATTGCTAGAAAAAGAGAATTTCTGCCATTGGCAGCGACAAGAACAACATCAGGCTCTTGTTGGCTACTTTACACTTGGAATCTGGTGACCCTTGTACTGATGCAATGTGGGAGTAATTCAGCTAAAGACAATAAAGTTACGCCAGGACAAATAAATTAAGTCAGAGTTGTGCACTTCTGGCTCCATCTGGCTTTTTCATAACTGCCCACAGAGAGCAGAACACAAAACTGCAAAGCATGATATTATACATGCATGACATTCGTGGTCAATTAAAGCACAACAGGGACACGTCCTAAAGAGCCTGCTGTCCGGTAGAGGCTTAATACTGCAGGGGATAGGTGAAAAGGGAAGAGACAGAGGTAAGGCTCTGAAGGAGAAGAGGATCTACAGAAAAAAATATTGAAGAATTGTATTAGATTTCTGTAAATTAATGATTGACAGATAGTTAGCTCCATTCTTAGAACAGTTTATGGAAACGGTTCAAAATAGCATGGACATACGCCATATATCCACAAGAATCTGAATAACTAAAAATGGTTTCATTGATTTTTTTTCAGATGTAGTACATTTTCAGAAAGTGTATACAATATATAAATAGAAACTTGCTGGGACTTTTTCAGCAGAACTTTTTTCTATTGGAAAATGCCAGTGTTTGTCAACCATCAAAGCAGTTTGCAAAAAGGAAAAAGTTGGTTTGGGGCAAATCCCTTGTTCTACAAGCTTTATATGGGATTTTTCATTATTTTGCAAAGAAAAAAGTTCCATTTTTAATAGAAAACAGTTTAAAAATCTGTTTTTAAGTAAAAGAATAAAATAAAAAATTGGAATTAAAAAAATTCAGCTATGTATAAACAAAAATTTCAATTTTTCACTTTCAACAAGTATTTCTCTGGCTTGCTGGTTCAAAAAACCACAGTATCAGTCTTTGTCCCAGACTGGGGGAGCTCTAAAGAATATGTAAGCATATGAAATCCATGTAATGTGTCAAATCTTATGTCACAGATTTCCTCTCTGCTCCTACCTTGGCACTTGTCTCCTGCAAATGCGGAGAAACAGGAACAAGTAAGTGTATTATGGTCCTAAAAACTTTGTGGTATGTGGTAATCTCTCCCCCTGTTTTCCGGCTTTGCCCACTTCTGTCATTTTAGATCGCAAAGTACCTAAGACACTTTTTTTTTAACATTTTTTTGTGCAGACTTTTGGACACTGTGCTCTTTTCCTGAGTGGAGTTTCAATAGAGCATTAACAGTGTCCTCTAGACTTTTTTATAGACTCTGTGTGTCTTGCATGCGCAGTCAGACAGGCAGAAGAGCAAGAATGGGGTCAGCAATAAATACTTTCCTTGGCACAGTAAGTAGAGCAAGACTGATCCAAACCCAGGTTTTCAGTTTGGCAATACAGAATACTGACCCTAGGCAACGGCATCTCCTACGTGGAGCACAGTAACTCCCCCATCATCAGTTACATACTCCAGCTGCAGGGTTATAAACCACAATGATGTGCATTCAGAGACTGCTGGGGATATGGTTTTGGCCGCTGAGGGCCATGTGTTGTTCAGTACATCTACAAGTACCAGCAGGCTATGAATGCACACTCCACAGTGGCTTCTTGCCACTGACAATTTAACTGTTCCTCCTTTTCCAGCTCCCCATTCCAATACATCTGCTTGTTCTTCTGCAATCTGGGCACTTCACTTAGTGATGTAAGTGACTCAGGAATACTAACAGGAATAGTTATAATGTCAGTGTAGGGAGTAGAGGTCTTCTCTGCAATTATTCCAGTCACTGAGTTTAGCTCTCTGCCCACTTTTTCAATCCTTGTGTCATAGTATCAGATCTGGTTAATAATATGAATCAGCATGATGGCAGATTCTTATTTTCTAATGCAACTTCTATTGCAACAGTCATTATTACATTCTTAGCAAAGAAGCATTAACCCATGGAAAGATAAGAGTCTATCAACAGGATTGTGAGGTGGAGAAGTATCTTTTGCTGCTGTAAAAATGATTACTACTCCCCACTCATAAAATGTGCAGAAAAGACACCAGATGAGTGTCCGTGCATACCTCAAAAATAAAATACACCTTATGCATTTTGAACAGAGCAACAGGCTGCCATCCAGGAATGGGAATTTAGACGTTGCCTTGTGATTCCCAATGGCTGAAGCACTACTCTCTATTGTCAGAATGATCCTGAGAGACACCAAGCACAGACATTACAAAGCAATGCACCCGAAATACCCTCTCAAAAAGGAGCACTGACAGCTGGCAGAGAGAGACAGGGTACATCCAGCACTCCCGACGTCAGTTCCTTAGAGGCATTTGAAGATCCTCCTTCTTCTCTCTAAATGTTACCAACTTTGTCCTATGTCTGTTTTGAAAGCATAATGATGGGGAGGAAATTCAAACTAGAGATTAGTGGCTGGTGGGAACAAAAGGATGAAAATTATTGCTATGCTTGGGGAAAAAAGTCACGAAATGCAGTTCCTTAGACACGAGAGAAGCCTTTAGCATCTTGACATTTACTGTGCCAGTGTATTTACACTGTCCCCTACTCTTAGGACAAACAACGCTGAGAGCACATAGCAACTTAAACAGCAAGTGGTAGATGGCAACACTACTGCCAGCCAGTGTTGTTTGGTTATTTTTAACTTGTTCACCCTGGTGGTGTGGTATCAGACACTCCTCCTCATGGCACATAGTCCTGCTGATCCCACAAACCAGGGAGGTGAAAGCAGACCTGACTCTCCTTTCATTCACATGGTTTCGAATTGAGGTAGTCAGTGACATTACAAGGTTTTAATACAGGTTACATTTTCTAAGAAAATGAAGGAAGGTCAGTGATCTCACAATACCATGAAAAGACTGGCCGTTACAAGAGAACAAGGATGTTCAGCTTGGGCATGGATTTACTGGGGAGGAGAGGAGCACTTAGCTCTTCTCTCTCCGTTAGCATCAGGAGCAACAACAATGTGTTTGTGCAGCTCCCACAACCACAAAAGGTCTGGATCCAGTTTTGCCAGTTCAGTAAGTAAAGGTCAGTCACACTAAGACACACACGTGAGGAACGGATTTTGTAAAGCTTTTTACAAAAATATGCAATTTACCTCCTTCTCTTTGAACTATGTGGTACAGGTGAACCATATGCAGGATACACTCCAGATCTTGATCTTGGTAGCCTTTCTCATGCATGTCATCCACTGAGTCTGGATAGATGACTTGATCACGCAGCGTTCCAATGGACATGTAGGGCCTGAGAAACAATACCAAGAAACCGGTAATCTGGAGCTGGCTCCAGGCGAGCGCATCTTGCTGATGCTCTATGAGCAGAGTATAATGCTTTAAACACCATGTTGCTAGAACTGGATTTATCTGTGGGTGCATTGTGGGTGAATGTTTTTCTAAACTTACCCTAGGGACAATGTATTGTTTCCATAACAGCTGATTACAGGGTAGCAACAGGGGTAGTATTAGCATGAAAACAAAATGACAGATCAAGTAGAATAAACATCCACTTCATAGCCCATTCTGAATGCTTTCACTTAGAATCAGGGAAACTCTATGCTGTATTCAAGGTTTGGTATGCTTAGAGATTTAGAAATCGAATTACACACTCACGTTAAAAGTGAATTGCAACAAAAAAATTGCAGTTCAAACTGCAAAAGACTTCCATGGTGCAGAAGAGATACCCAAGTCAGGCAGGAGAGCACTGAGAGCCTCTTTTGCACACTGCTATTCTGGACTGCAGAATTGGGCCTGGGAGTAACTTAGCTGGCTCTAGAAGCCAGTGTAACACTTCTGAATTGCAAAAAGGCATACATTAGAGAAGTTGATCAGCTTAAACCTCCCAGCATCAGCCTCCGTTTGCCAACACATGGCTGAGCTATATGTGAAGCAGCTTCTGAATCACCACGTTCCCAGACCAGGTAACACCATCCGTCTTACTAAAACGAGCTGTCTCCACTTTGGAGCCAGAGTGGAGCCTCAATCATGGCCATGTCCTGGAATGGCTATGGACAGTCTCCACAATGTCATGAGCTGTGCCCAGCCTCTGGTACAGCCCAGGCCCCAAAAATCCTCCTAGTCTCTAAACAATGTCAGCTCAAAGAACAGCTTTACAGCTCTCTGAAAGATACCAGGCCATTCAGGCTAGGATAGCAAGGGCAATCTAAACCACATCTATTTGGCCATCTCTTTTGCTGCTTTTGTTCTAAGGGTCTCTTGCAAAGGACAAATATCCATCCTGTCCCACAGACACTGCTGATAGCTCTTGGAAGCTGGAAACACCCCGGCAATGATCTGTGAGATTCTGAGTTTGGAAGGGAAGGCCAGAGCCAAAGAACAGTCAGGCTCCAGACTCTGTCCTGCTTTCTGTGCCAAGAGCTACGCTAACTCCCTCTGGGTTCATCTGCCAAAACAATGCTAGTCTTATTAAAGCTGTGGTGCCAGGGAATGATGACAGAGAGGAGCAGTTAAAATCGGGCCAGCAACGAGGAGGCTTCCAGGCAGCTTGCCACTGAGAACTGCTTCCGACAACTTCACAGCGCGTTGACGAGGGGTCAGTTTTCTTCCCTGAAGAGCTCTGGACCTGTGAGGTGGGAAGGTCTCAGCCATGCAGAGGCTTTCCCTGACACAGATGTGTAATACCTTAGCAGATTTCTTCCTTCCCTTGGAGGTGCCTCTGCAGAAGGGGTGGATCTACCCATTGTTATTCTGAGCGTCCCTAAAATACACCACAGAGTAATTCCTTCAAATTAGATGCTACAGATGTAGAATTACAGAACTAAAGCTGCAACATGAACTGAAAGTCACATTCAAGCTGGCATCAGCTGCATTGGTTTTAGTGCTGCAGACATCCATGGTGAACTGTCTGTACCCACCGTAGTTACACTACTTTCACCACCAGCTGGGTGAGGGTGGGAAGGGCAGGGGATCTGAACTGCTCACAAATATTCGGTCATCTCCCTGCTGTGGGCAGACACCCAGATGAAGCAAAACCAGAATCACAAGTCAAATACAAGCATTGCTGCTCCTCTTTGCTTACTGTTCTGCTTTGTGCTTACCGTGGGAAGAGTGCCGCTCTGGGCTGCTGCATGAACACTAGCATCAAGTGCAGTGAACCATTTACATTAATGGCGATATTGCAAAATGTCAACTCTAAAAATTATGTAACTTCATGAAGTAATGATATATTACATTTCCATAGTGCTCTCCATCTAAAATCCAAAAGGGCTTTACTTCTTGCATATGTGGAAATCACTTCACTTCCTCCCCCCACCTCTGGGACAGAAGACAGCAACTCCACCTGGGCTCAGAAAAGTTGAGATCAGGTTGTGCATAAGACTGTGTAATTTAGGTGAAGCTGCAGGTAAGGGCAAGGAGGACAGAGTTACCTGTCATATAATTTGTCTGGGGCTTAATACCTTACTCTTGTGAAGTTTGATCCATGTAATGACTAGCAGCTCTCAGATTTAACCTACAGCAAAACCAGGAAGGCAATGCTCAAAAGCACCGCGCCAGGACACTTGTTGCCATGCTGTTTATTGAGTCACCAGCACCACATCCTGGTACAACTGGATTTTCCTTGTGGCCTCCCATCTAAACACACCAGTACCGCCAAGCATGCCTCTCCCCACCTAGTTTGTAAAAATTAAAGAAAAGCCCAGCCTGGAGTGGAATAGCAAACCTTGTCAATTACTGACTAACTAGCAGAGAGGAAGAATGGCTTATGGTTACGGGTCTGTCCCAGAACATGGGAGAGCACATTCTGCTTCCCCCATCCTACAGGGAGCCACTCATGTCCCTGAGGGGACACTTCATCTTGCTTGGCATGAGATGTCTCGTTTGGGGCTCCAACTCTTGACAACAAAGAGAGGCACCTCTGTGGTTGGTTTATCCCATTTATTTTAGGGTGGGGATGGATTGCCTCCTGGGGGTGTCTTCTCCCTCAGTGGGGGACAGAGCCCAGACAACTAACTCAGATAACTAACTTCTAAAGTGCTAAAGTTAGATGAGATCTCATCTAACTCATACTCTTATAATCTCATACTAAACCAGATTTCTCTATCTGTAACTTGAAGACAATAACCTCCTTACCCACCATGGGTGCCACAACGTCAAACACACTAAAACCTGTTAAACATCAGCTGTTAATGTAATTGAGGTTACATGTGTGTGATAGCTAGACATTAAGTAGTAAGAAGTAACTGGATACAGCAACAATTTTGGCTTTACCAGGAAGCTCCTTGTTAAAATACTGTTTTCATTAAATTTTTAGCAGTTCAAACTTTTTGTCCTGAAGTAATACTCAAGTTTAACTGGACTTAATTGATTTCTGATGGAGTTTTTCCTTTCAGCCAGAGCATCTGGGTTCCAGTCTCAAAGAAAGCACTCTTACAGACTCCGAAAGCAACTCCTCTGCCATGCAGAGGTCATGTCTTTGACGGTAATAGCTCTGCAATTGTTTTCTTTTTTTCTCTGCTCTCTGAAAAAAGATTCCTACACTGTTTTTGAGGGACAGAATTTAAGATCAGTAATGCTTTTTTAAAGCTTTGGTATCAAACCTCCAGAAAGCTAAACTAACTTACTGATTCTTGCCTGGTTTTCTGGAATTTCAAGGCATTTATTGGAAGAGACACTTTTGGTTCTCATAAACTGATCTTTTTTCAGTCAGTTTGATGGTTTTATTGCATCACCAATTTCTGTTTGCTGCACTTAGCACTTCACTTTGCACAGTTGTAATTTCATTCTGCTAGCCATCATCCCTAAGGCTTACGGCTTCCCCCTTGCAGTGCAGGCTTTAAAGAAACACGATACCAAGATTTGCTGCAATCTGAAGCCTGTGGTATGGACAATTCCCCAGTGCCCTATTGACACATGACATTGTGTACAATGTTGGCAAAATATTAGAGAAATCATTTGGGGAGGAAGGGGAAGTGTTGCCGATGACATGGTCTCTTTATTGCGGATAGCTTTGGGGAGGGAGAAGGGGACAGGTGCTACACAACATACTGGAGTACGTACCAGCCACTTGTCTTTCCAAACAGAGGACTTACACACTGGAGCTGTTAGGCATAAAGAATGAGATATAACGCCAATTCAAAGGGATTGTAGATTAACACTGCACACTGTAACCAGGCAGTACTAACATCTAGCAATTCTCTGATGTCTTGAAGAGCAGAGGGCTTCACTCTTTTGGGTAGCAAGTTAAGGAAGATGACTTGCTCAGATGTCACAAAATTTCTGTTCCAAAATCAGAACAAGCCATATCCATTTGAAATGTTTACAAATAATTCCTGAATGTATTCAAAGGTGTTTACTTCTTCCATGCAAAATAAACTGTGCTGACAGAACGGATAACCTGTTCTGACATCCATAATATTATTTTAAAGAATTATAGCAACTAATCAATATGCACTTTGAGAGTTTATAAAGCAATCTGAATGGTCAGAGTCTTAATTATAAGCACCCTGGAATAAGAAAAGGACTAAAAATATATCTTAATTAAGTGGCTGGCATCAGAAGTTAAGGGATGTTAGTAAGCACCCAAGGAACTGCTTCCAGGTATAGTTTGAAGCTCACCTCGCCTTCTTTGGCATAAGCTGTGATTAACACTTCCTCCATGGAAGGTAGAGTCTAAAAAGATGTGGCTTGTGATTCTGGAAACCATCTGCATGCCCCCGACTGAGCAATCAGGACCTGACTTACCATTTGCTGTCCAAGTGTGTTTGCGGTTATTATTGCACTATTCTCACAGATATGCAAAGCTATGTGGGAAAATTATGTGTAATGCAACTATAAACTCTTGACTGACCCATCTTTTAAGTTTCTGTCTCTGGCTGACAAGGTGCCACACTCTGTAATACACCCAAGTAAGAGAGAGAAAGGGGAACACTACACCTGAGATTCTCCTTTTCATATAAATTGCACCTTGGATTTTCAAAGGAGATTGGGATGGCTTCAGAGTGCAATTCAGAGTGCTTGCTTTGACATCTAAAAGAAAATGTATTCCAAATGTAGGCACCTGTATTCAAAAAGATGATACTGGAGCCCAAGCTCCAGCCATGGAGGTATCTTCCTAGGAAACTTGGAAGATCTTAAGGAGTCAGTGCCTGCACTGAAGAATCTCCAGTCCAGAAAGCCAAGGGCACAGCTCACACCTACAGCTGTGCCCCAATGCTGTCTAATTCCTCAGAAGGTCTAGTACAGCATGGAATATGAAAGCAACAGTTTTAAGTCCAGCACAAAACCCTGCAGCTACTAGAGATGCAAGATGAGGGGCTGTACGACAAGCTAATGGTTAGCAAATCTCTTCCAAGAACTGGGTTCAGGCTAAGTTCTTCTCAGCTTGCAGGGCATCAGATTCCCTTTTTTTTAGGCTAGCGTCCAGGCTAAAGAGGAGTCAAAAGGAGGGGATGTTCTGATCTTCCCACTAAAGCAAGGAAACTGCTGCTAAGAGGCAGGAATCATGTGTCTGAAGAGAGAGTTATGGGAAAGAGCCTAATTATATACTGTACCAGTCAGAGTCCTCAACTGGAAGGAGGGAGACTTTAGTACCAATCCTTGTGCCATATGTTATTTATGTTATTCCTTTTTTTCCTCAATGTTCTTTAATGTAATAACATAATAATGCAGTAACTATCCTAATCCTTCAGTAGCATTGTAACATATTAAAGGGGGTTCTAATCTTATTTAGGTGCCTGCTCTCAGGAGAGGGCTTGTTATAGATAAAGGGGTTTAACGTTTAGCTCTCAGTTTGGCACCTAAACTTCAGTAAGAGGCAGGAGTTCAGATACATGTTTATATTTAGAGATTCCTATGGATTAACTCTAGGTGGCTCCCTTTACCTACCACACAAGTTTTTTGGATAATTTTCCAAAAGCCCTAAATCTCTGTCTGTCTGTCTAGGGAATCCACCTATATTTAGAACTTTCCATCACCTTGCTGGTGCCAAGATCTTAATTTTCAGGTGCTGTAACACCTCGGCTGGAATCACCTCAGCAGAACTCTGGCTTTTGCCACGCTCCTGATTTAGTCAATAGTAAAAACTCCACAGCTTTCAACAGAAGCAAAGCTTGATCAACAGTGATGCTCAAGAAATGCCAACCTCCCCTAAGGAAAGTGATCTGGACTCCTAATGGTTCTTTGATGACATTAATAAAATAAACAGCAAAAAACTAATGATGGCACCACCACTATAACTTTGAGAAAATAAAATGTCTTGAATGAATGTGAATTAAGTTCTTTTAAATAGTGTTGTATCTACTACTCTCACACAGAAGGTGGTATCACCAAAGAGTTAAAAAATAATAAATAATACAATATTTAGCAAAATGTTAAAAAAGCAACAGACATTGTATCTAGTTCAAGAGATTTTAGGGCCAGCTAAAGTTTCAGCAACCCTTCTAAAGTTATAAATAATTTATCTCTCTTTAAAATACACTACACTGAACTTTCCTCTCCACTCATACAGAACTAGCCATGAATATCCTCTAAATATTTCAGATAGATCCGTTACCAGAGTGGAATGTAATCAGCTTATAGCCGTTAACATAGTTAACAGGAAATAAAATGCACAGTATGAAAGACTGAATTCTCAATGCATCTAATTAGAATCTGATATCAAAGGCTGCAATCACTCAAGGCACTAATCACTCGGGGGCTTTCTTTGCAAAGAAGCTATGCACATCTCTGCAAGAAAATAATCTGGGAGGAAATAATAACCAGAAAGGCAAAAGAAGCCTTTAATTTAAAGTGCTATTCATGTTCAGATATCATCTCATCTCGTGATTTACTTATTCACCATTACCAAGATCACTTACAGTATAACTAGAGCTGGTCAGATGGCATAAAAGTTTAAGGTGAACAATTCACAAAATTTCCAGTTCAGTCTATTTTTATTTTGTGATAGGCAGAAACAACAGAAAGAACACATGTATAATTATAAACAAAACCCAGACAATTTCTACAAAATACAAGCAGCTAATGCAATCTGAAATTATTATACCTCCTGCAATGAATCAAATCAACCAGACAAATGAAGGAAAAATACTCTCCTTTTCTTAAACATCCAATTTTTGCAGGCCCAGCCTTTTCATACCTCTGGCAGTCCTGATGATAAAAGGATTATTTGGATGGATGATAATGAAGATCAACGAATTGAAGAAAGAACAATGAGCTGTTCTGGACAAGAGTCTAGCCTGTCAGTCCCACCAGGCATACCCCAGCCTAAGAGATGTTTCTGATTTTTATCACAGCAATGTAACACAATGAGCAAGGCAGATCTTTTAGAAAGATCTCAAATTATTCATCGTTTTACAGATGAGAAGTGACACCTTACTTTACAGAGAAGAGGAAGTGTAGACAGTGAAGCCTCTAGAGCAGAGGCTGCTTTTGCTCTGGGTTTCTACAATGCTTAGCTGTCCATGGCAACATTTTTTGCATGCACTGGGATATGAATATGCAAGTAATACCAGAGAAATAGTGTGTCGCCAGTGAGACACTCTGCCAACAAGTGGGAAGTCACACACTGCACTGACTTCCCTCTCTAATCCTCTGTGAAACACTGCGTTACACAGGACAGAACATGACAGCTGAGAATACATAGATGCACCATGTATATGGATACATAGAATGTTATTATAGCCATTTTATAAGCGTTATAGGTACCTGGAGTGGCCGCAAGGAAGCTGTAGTAATCTCTAGCAGAAACTAAAATTGATAGGGTATAATTAATGCAAAACGCTAGGCAGATAAACAAGTCTGGAAAAGCCTTTCCTCTCGGGAAAGACCTGCTCCCATCTAAGCTAGGCTAGCGCATACATGCTGAACTGCAGAAAGAAACCCACCTGCTACATGCTCCCACAAGACCATGACATAATTAATGACTCAAAAACAAAGAACTGAAAATCCAGTGTTCTGGGGACTGCTCAGCATTATTTGCAGAAGAGACTCATCTCACCTAAAAGTTACTCATCCAAGCCTGAGTTAGTCACCCCAGGCTCTCTTTGTGGTCGGTGGAGTCCTCTAGTGAACTGGTATCTCCAGTAGGTCTCATGTGTCTTAGATGTTTGTCCTAGGACACAGGATGAACAGCTGCAGTGGTCTAAACTGGAAGACTGTTGCGCATTGAGGAGTTAGCGATCCATGTAACAGTTGACCTGAGTGGGCACAGGCCTGTGCTGTACCTTGCTGCACCATGTTGGGCTGTGCTGCACATATAAATTGGCCTTCAGGCCTGTGCTGTGCTGCACTTAGCACTTGGCTGCAGGATAAACTTTGCTGGCTAATCATAACTGAGGAGCCTGCAGGCAGCTCCCGTTTGGCATCGGCAATTACGCCACCTGTGTGTCCTTGTCTTTATCTCGAAGTGAAGCAGCATGTTCTTATGCTAACACCCTTTTGCTTGACAGTAGAAATGATAAATGGAATTATTTCTTCTAAGAAAATCCTACCAGAGCGCTAAAGACCATAATGCCAACGAACCTTAGCATGGATAGGATCAAGTGCAGCATGCCATGCTGTGACTAGAGGTCCATCTGATGCTGTGCAACACTGGGTTCCTAGCATCTGATGGGACATAAGTGCCACAAAGATGATGAAGGGACTGGAGCATCTCTCCTGTGAGGAAAGGCTGATGGAGCTGGGACTGTTCAGCCTGGAGAAGAGAAGGCTCAGGGGGATCTCATCAATATACATAAATACTGAAGGGACGGTGCAAAGAAGGTGGAGCCAGGCTCTTCTCAGTGGTGCTCAGTAACAGGACCAGAGGCAATGGGCACAAACTGAAACATAGGAGATGCTATCTGAGCATCAGGAAACAAGTTTTCACTGTGAGGGTGATCAAGCACTGGAACAAGTTGCCCAGAGAGGTTGTGGAGTCCCAGTCCTTGGAAATATTCAAAAGTCATCTGGACGTGGTCCTGTGCAAACAGCTCTAGGTGGCCCTGCTACAGGGGTTGGACCAGATGACCTCCAGAGGTCCCTTCCAACCACAACCACACTGTGATTTTGTGATTATCTATGCTATCAACTTATTCCTTATCTCTAATAAAAGGAATTTTAAATAATGCATTACAGAGTTCAAATACCTTTCTTACTGGGACTGACAATGAACACTTTCATTGGTGCACTGCAACAGTGAATCACCTTCCGGAGGTAGGCAGTTCACTCATTATAAAGCTCACACAGGGATGTCTAACTTTTAGCTGCCTAAATGAACATAGACAAATTCTACCTTTGGTGCATGAGTTGACAGTTTATTGTTTTAACTTGTTGGGGGTGAGAGTTGAACACTTGTATACCAAAATAGCTAGTACTCTTCTCTCTGGAAGGTGGGTAGTTACTAGTGAATACTGCATTGCCTCCAAGAAATGCAGAACAGAATCACCGTGCTGAATAAAACTTACATTTACCTTGGAAACCACAGTGAGTTGGAGGAGAGAAAGAAGGTGAGATCCTCAGCCTGCAGGGAGGCAAACACGGGACTAGACTCTAAGAAATGTGTCTGAGTGAGCAGACCATGGAGAGGCTGGGAGAGGGCTGAAGGTTCAGTTCACCTTGTGGCTGGGACACAGTTCTGGAGCCCAGGACACAGGGGCAGGCAAAAGGCAGAGCCTATAGTGCATGGGAAGGGCTACCACCTTCTCCTCAAGAGGGAGGTGTTGGCTATGTCTACTCTGTGGATATTTAAAAGCATAGGGCACTGTAATGAGGCTTCTGATTGAAAACTGTAGTAAGAAGGAGGAGAAAGGACTTCTTCCCAGGGAAGATGATACAGTTGTTATTAGAGCTTTCAGTTGTCCTCCCCTCACAAAAGCCAGCATCCTTTCAGTCCTTTTTATGTCAGGAAGGTTTTGTAGTTTATTTTTCCCAGTGCTTCCCAGTGTTACATAGCCAAGTTGCTTCTCATAATTTGATAAGCATAAGGCATTTTTTGACATAAGGCTTTTTGACATTCCTAGGTAAAATATTATTGAAATAGTAAATATTTGCCATTCTGTTCATCTGTCAAAGATCCTTTGTTGCACAGTTGCAATGTAGGGCATTAAGCTGGAGGTAACTGCTCAACCTGGACATAGTAATGGCACTTCTCTGCAGAAACTAGGTCATGTAAATGCAACCACGAGATTACTCCTTAACATGCAAGTTTGTCCATACCACTGCCAAGTTACACAGTGATATCAGTTAACCTGTAGGTGAATTTGTTCCCTTGGCACTGCTATCAAAACTAAATTTTAAAGGCAAGTGAGCTGTTTGTCTGAGCAAAATGAACCAAGCACAGATTAAATAGATTGTCAGTTGCTTTGCTGGATGGATCCTATAAATACAAGCCACGTACTCAGTTCTTATCATCTCTTTAGTGACTTCATATTTATAAAATATTTGTCAAGCTTAACCTGACAATGTACTTAAAAAAAATTTCAAAGCCTAGTTTTCCCAGCTTTTAAACGAAGTTCCATAAACAGTCTGGCACATACACAGATGCTTGGAAAGGTGGTACAGGAAACACGCAACTATTGGTGCTGAATGAGGACTTTTGATATTCAAAATCCCATCAAAAAAAGCAAGTGGAGGGTGGAAGCATTGCAAGTTCATGCTGGCAAGAACATGCAGCTATTATGAATACGTTATGAAACACAGAGCAGCTGATTGCCAGAGATCCTGGCAACAGTAGAAATATTCCTGCAACTGGGCATCCCTGCAGACAAAAACTTAGCTCTTCTGTAACAATGAGGAAAACATCTCAAAAGAATGTAAATGGAGGAAGTTCTGCATATTAGTGACACCCACTTTTGTGCAGGAGCCAAAGGAAGATTTAGGTGCTTAGTACTGAAGCAATACTCAAAATAGGAGGGATGCTGCTTTGATTACAAGAATGGATTTCACCTTTTAGTTGCATACATATCATGGTATTTAATCAGCCATGCAGTTGACAGAACTTTAACATTATACCTCTGTGTATCTCTGACTCGGTGGGAATGCAATGACTTACTGAATGGATGTTAATCCTCTGAATGTTCAAGTTCCTTTATGGATCACAAATAAAAGGAACTTGGCTTGCACCAAGTTAAGTGACCACATTGTGTTTTAAGTGAGCCACCTCCATGAGTCTGGAGAATGAAGTCTCTCCATCCATCTATATAGAAGGTGGTAATAATAGAACCTGCCTCAACTGAAAAGACCACCAGTAGATAAGAGATGATACTCAAATCAAGCCTGGACTTCCCCGGAGATTCAAACTTGTCAACAAGGGTCTTCATTTCTATCAAGTGTGGTACTGGCTTCTATGCTTCAGACAACTGCCCACTAGGAAATGCGCTAGTCTCTGTATGGAGTAAAAGTTGAGTATGTATCAACACAACTCAATTCCTCACTCACGTTTAGTCCTCTTGGTATCTCCCATAGCCACAGCTTGCTCCAGACAGGCCCCTAGTCTGAAGGGATTGAGGGACCAAAACCCTAAAGCATGCTGAAGTCCTTCACAAACATCAGTTCAGTTGCAGCCTTTAATACCAGTGTTGGATTTACGTAAATACATTTTAAATCTAAACTAAACCCCAATGCGGCAAGCTGACTAAAACCTTCAGTCTGGGATTTCTGCAACTCTTTGCCTAATAACAGAAGAGACTTGTAAGCTGTGCTTTAATTAGCTGACTCTTGTGTCTGGCCAGTAAGGAAGGCACCTTGCATGGCTTGAGAGGGAGTAGCAGCTAATCCATAAAGCCATTTTCCACCTCTGACTACTAGTGTAGGTGAATCTTGTTCACAATATGCTACCAAGAGATACTGTCATTACTTGTCATCAGTCAGCAGATGGACCTAATTAAAAACCTTCAAACTTTACAGCTGTGAGTGACCCTTCAGTGGAAACAGAGGTGATCCTGGCAGGCAGCTTCAGCTAACCTACAGGGTAGCAAAAACTTTTCTGTTCTAGGTGAGACGAGACAGGACTTCCTTCAATTAGGAAGGAGAAGTGCAAGCATTTCTATATAAGTCCCAGTAAGATGAAATGGGAAAACCTGTGCCCTGGCAAAGTACTGAAGGAAGAAGTCAATGTGGTGGTGTACTACCAGCAAAATGCTGAAGGGCAATGACAATTGCTAGTGTGGTGTTGGCATGTGCAGAGTACAGTTTAACTCCAGCTGACCCAACTAAAGGGATCATAGTTAAAGACAGAGCAGTATGAGCTGAAAAGAAATTAGAATGTGCAAAATACAACATAGCATAGAGGCATCTGAGCCAATCTAAGCGACACGAGGCAACAGAACTCATAGGAATATTTGTACAGCGCTTCACTTGGGCTACTTTTCTAAGAGACCCCACGCTAACAAGAAAGTAGTCTAATACAGAAGAACCATATATATACATACTACATACGCACATACTTTTGACTGTAATATAGGGTATCTGAAAGTGAACATAACAATTTTGCAAGATTAAATTGTTTAGGTAATCCAGAATTGTCTTAGGAAACAACTACATTTTAATGACAGTGGCAACTACTACCTCCCTCCATGCTTAAGATAACATTTGAATCACGCTATAATCTTCAAAGTTTCACATGTAAAAATTACTTTTATTTTGTCACTTTATTATTTATATCACTTACAACTGAAATATTCTTGCTTGGTTTCATCCACGTGATGGATATTGTCCTGGTTTCGGTTGGGATAGACTTAATTTTCTTCCTAGTAGCTGCTATAGCGCTGTGTTTTAGATTTAGTATGAGAATAATGTTGATAACACACTGATGTTTTAGTTGTTGCTAAGCAGTGCTTACACTAAGTCAAGGACTTTTCAGCTTCTCATGCTCTACCGACTGAGAAGGCTGGAGATGCACAAGAAGCTGGGAAGGACCATAGCCAGGACAGCTGACCCAAACTGGCCAATGGGGTATTCCATACCATATGACGTCATGCTCAGTATATAAATTCGGGGAAAGCTGGCCGGGGGGCCACTGCTCAGGAACTGGCTGGGCATTGGTTGGCAGGTGTTGAGCAACTGTATTGTGCATCACTTATTTTGTATATTCTTTTATCTATCATTATTATTATGATGATTTTCCCTTCCTTTTCTGTCCTATTAAACTGTCTTTATCTCAACCCACGAATCTTACTTCCCCTCCTCCGATTCTCTCCCCCATCCCACTGCGGGTGGGGAGAGAGTGAACGGCTGTGTGGTGTTTAGCTGCCTGCCAGGTTAAACCATGACAGTCCTGGAATTTGAGGGTAGGGAAGCCAAGCAGCTGGGATCCCTTTCTAGGGAAGGGGACATTGACAAAGCGAAAGGACAAGGGGCACAAGTCCTCAGCCTCTGGAGACAACTCCTGTCAGGCGTGAAGGAAAGATATTCCTTCACGGAAGATGTTATATGTCACCCAGGCAAGTGGACCACCATGGAGAGGTATCCAGTACCTGAGGGGATTAGTCATGGTGGATGTGATTTATAGTGACCTGAACCCTGAGCAGTAATCCGAAGATCCAGATGAGTAACAAATACTATTGTGATGTGACTTTTAGTTGGAGAGCAAGAAGAGCTGGCGTAAATGTTAGGAGGAATTGTGTGCTAGAGCTCACTAACTCCACAGAGATGGAGTCTCCTCCCATGTTTAAGACCAACAGAATAGGAACAGGGCACAGTCTGGAGAAATCAGGCTACCTTCAGATACACTGCTGATATACTATGAAAGGATTGACTGCTTCTTTAATACCCTAAGTGCTACATATACACCTTGTGGTCGTATCTTTAGTATCGGTATTCATGCTACCCTCTACATATTTTTGTTAATTATTTATTATTTAAAATTATGTTTCTGAATTCTGATTTGAATCATGATTCCTTACCAACTAGAGCACCCACAAGCATTTATTTTTTCATTCATGCTACCTTCTCGACCAGTTAATTAAAAGAGGAATGCAAAGAGGCGGTTAACACAAATGAATTTTACTTTGCAAAAGAGGGACAGAGAAGCAGAAGAAGGGATAAGAGCGTACACTCTGCCAGTTACTGAAGCTCCAATGAGATGTGACAACTTGTTGAGCTGTGACCAGTTCCTAGCGCTGATCCATCCTTCAAAACAAGCTGCTTTTAGCACCAATATGATGCCGGACTGCTTAAAGCGTCTTAAAGCCTCCCTCTCTTCTGCTCACCCTCCTCTTTTACAGGCCTGTCACAGACAGCAGCAGAGCCACACTCACAGAAATCCCTGGGCTTCTCTTTCTCTGCCCCCCAAAAGGGCAGTTTGTCCCATCAGCATCCACCAGAACTGGGACGGATTAAGAACAAATTCTGCATAGCCTGGCCCTATATAAGGCGAGAAAAAAAAATCTCACAATGATTCACAGAGGTAAAATCTAAAAAAAGCAGTATAATAATGCTAAGCAATCTAAAAAGATAAAAAGATAGGGACTCTTAAGGCTCTGTTTTAAAGCCTACATACTGCTAAGTAAAGCTAACTAGAAAGTGTTTGCAGTGCTGATGGAATTTGGAGTATACAGTGAGATAATTCACTTTTTAATAAATCATACTTTTGTGTGTAGTGCTTGAACTCGGCAAAGACACATCATTTCCCAGGCATTTCTGGAATACTACACTGGAACACTACAAACAGAAATGAAAAAAGAATCTTTTCAGTGAGCTTCTATTTACTGTGAAGTATTTTGTTACTTCGTAGTCACTGTATTCTCCACCATTCACCATGTGCAGATGAGGTTCCTACATTTGACTCAAAGACACAAAGAGGGCTGATGCAGAATTAAATTCAGCCACAGGCACGCAGGAGTAAGCTCTTACCAGGCTCAATGGTAATTGTGTCCACTCACGGAGAGCCGTCTCCCATGTTCTTAGACCAGAGACATAATGTATACACTTAAACACAGTGATGTCATCCTAATTCACTGCTCTGACAGACATCCACCAATTCAAGAGCCTTCTGCTATACCACAGTTTTCACCTACCCACCAAACGAAAGAGTGAGGTAGATGGAATCCAGGTGATACCGTCCCACACCTCCCAGACCCTCTCAGTCCAAATTTTCCATAAAGTTATGTTGAAATATATACATGATGAAATGTAAGCAGGGCACTATCTTTTCCAGTCTGAAGTTTTAGAATTATGTCTAAAAAAATAAATAGACAGAAGGTAATTCTGACCAAGCAGCAATGTGCACAGGGTTAATAAGCAAAATGGTTGCACCAGCAGCTTCCAAAACAAGCTGCTTTAATTTCGGGACTTCAGAACAATTTACAAACCACTACAGAAATTCTAAATGTATTCTAGAGCCAGAGACAGACAAAAAACCTAACTGAATGTGTAATTTATTTAGGCCATAAATAAATGAACTGTTAAAACACTCAGAAGTGGAATACAGGCAGAAAAAAAATGCCTGGACCACATAAGGCAATCCACACAAAAGCCCTAAAAATCCAGCAGATCTGTTGCAAATCTGGTCCAGAAAAGTATAAACTTCAGTTTAAAACTGAATCTCCTTCAAGTCATTCTTAGTGTCTCAGGTATTCATTACAGGACTCTGTAAGCCCAAAGAACAAATACATTGGGCAAAAAAAGAACTCAGGATCCTCAAGGACATCCTAACAAACAAATCTGATTATTTCTGTCCTATATCAATCCCTTCAGCCACATTCACTCACAAATCCCTACAAGACTCAGTCTCACAGTCCCTTTCCAAATACAAGACACTTATGAGTGACAGGCCAGACTTCCAAGCCTACAGAACCCATACTGACACAGCTGAACTGTCCCCCAAAGGAGACTTCACAATCTTCAGCCACAGTCAAGGTGTAGCACTTTTGCAGAAGAGCCCTCTCTGTCACTCACTGTTGCCCCATTTACCCAGACACTGCTCTGTCCCTTGGGAAGGGAATACCTCTGTACTGCCTAAAAAAGCCTCCAGGAACGCAGAGCTCACACAGAGCCGCAGAGCCGAGCCATGGCAACGTCACTTAGATGTCCCAAAGACATCACGGCAGCACTCTTTCTCCTGGCAGATGCTATTAGGATGGAGTGCATGACAGCGATACTTTCAGGGTACACTGCAAAGATGATATACCAATCCCTACATGGATTTGGTCACAGAGGGCTGCAAAGACACTGGTTGAATCTCCGTTTCTGACCAAAAGTCTTGCAATGTTCTGAAGAAGAGGTCTGTTGGACAAACTCGCCCAGCACTGCAAAGTTAGGGGAAACAGCTAACAAAGAACCATGTTTGTGGAAATGAAACCCCAGCAGATGTGATTCAATCCCCTCAACCAGCACCTTGGCAAATCTGCCTGAACACAATGTGAGTCTGTTTGCTTACACAGAACAAAGGGGACATAAGTAAAGGGGAAGGGCTGCAAGCAAGCCAGACACAGATGTTGATCTGAGAAGGGGCTGGGATCACACAGAGGACAGAAGTGGCTGAAACTCAAGATTTTCTGCAAGAAAAAAAATTTGGAATAGCTTTTGTTCTGCCTAAGAATAAAACTGATTCTAAGAATGTCCCGCACAATGGGAATTCTGAAATATTGTTTTGAAAAACATTTAATAAAGCATTTTGCTCCAAATTCCTGAATGAAACCCTTGAGTGGTTCAGAAAAATGACAATGGCTAGCAATAAATTATACATACATTTGAAAAAATTATAGATAAATATTCTTTGTTACCTTCACCTGCAGCAAGGAAAATCTACTCATCGGTTAATATTTTCCATTAATAGGTTGTACTTTTTAAACAAGACTACAAACTGTACCATGAATATTTCTTTTGCCCATGGGAAGAAATGAACTACAGAAAGCAATCAAAGATTCTCAGTGTTTGATTCTGCTTTTGCAAAACAACCTAGTTAGAAGTCTCTAAGGAGATATTCTAGAATCAATTCCATTAAATTATGTTCTGAGAGTCCAACAGCAAGTCAGAATACAAACAAAGCACAAAAAAGCCATGTTTCCCTTAGTGAAATGAGCACATATTATAAAAAAGGCAATTTGCAGTTAATATTGGATTGGATTCTGGTTTTGTAGTGTAAAAGTTGAAGTTTTGAAAATTATTTTGAACAATTCAACATTTAGGAATCAAAACACTCTCACTTGTTTTGATCTTTGGTTTTAAAGTGAAATCAGAAACAAGATCCATTAGGTCTATTTCAAGTTTCTTTCAGATTCTAGTCTGTTCCCATGATCCCAATCATTCAGGACTTTAGCCATCAGGGGAGCATAGGCTCCATCACAAGGGTATGTGAGCCCTTTCCAATGACTGAAGATTTGCATCACCAATGAGAAGGGATCTTTTTTTTTAGCACTCTCCATAGAGCTGAGGTTGTACTTATCACCTTTTAACTTGGCTGTACACATCACAGATTAAAAATGAGAGAAGCAGGGTCAAAATTCACGTAACCAGAAAAAAGGAATCACCTTGAGCAAAACACATACCTTTGTGGTATATAAAACATGTGCTGTGGAGGGGGTTTGTAGAGAACTCCTCCATACACAGGCCACAAACCACTTAAAATTCTGAAAAGCGAACTCTTTCCACAGCCATTGGGTCCAGTGATTAAAAGATTCATCCCCTCCTGGACCTACAATAGCAATCAAAATGCGAAGATGTTACTATGCAGTATATATGGCACAAGACAATCTAAGACCCCTAGAGGGAGTGACATGAGCATTTATGTAAAATTATCAACCCATTTCATTGATTACCTGCACATATTTATGCAACTATTCTGGGAACAGCGGCATCAGATATAATATATGGGCTGAAATAATGAAAATAATTTCTACAATGTCTGAGTATTTCTATAAACTACACTGATTATATCACAACATCAATACACCACACTCAGAATCAATTATTCTAATGCAGATTAGGTCCAAAGGTGTTAACAGCATACAGAGCAGTGCTATGCCCACCAGTGATACTAATTTAAGCTATGGGAGCCCAATCAAATGATTTGGAAAATTTACTTCACATTGCCCTTTCCTGTTTAATTACCAGTGTTATTTTTGGTGTGATGCACTTGGTTTTATTCATTTGAATATTACCCTGTGTATATATAAGTGTATATTTATGCATAATCACAATATCATTGTCTATGCTTTACATAAATATATTGACTATGTTATATTTTCTGTTGTTTTTGTTTCTTGAGCCAAAGGAATAAATATAACTGTCTCCTTGACCATAAAGTTGTAATTTTACAAATCTGAAATTACTACACTGCAGCCATTGCAAGTTTTGCCATAGCTAGGACCTTGTCCTCCTAGTTGCTAATTCCTATACCAATAGAGGTGGCAAGAGGAACACTCTGCTTTAGCTAAATTAAAGGACCTGCTGGAATTATTCATGTTAGTGTTCTGATAAATTCAACTATTTTTTAAAATAATAACATCCGCACTGGAACATAAGATCAGGATATATGTGGGAGTAATTCATTAAAGGTCATCCATTAAAACTGTGAGCAGGTACCAAGTGGTATCTGGAATAGCTTTTTAAAAGCAATACGAGTTTTTAATGAGTAAAGACTCCACAGGTGGGCTTGTGAACTATACTGTCAACTATGAGTTAGTACTGCTTTTTGTGGTGATCAAGCAAAACTACAGACTCAATTTTTTCACTGTTGCTGTGAACTCAGACTGGCAGGAGCCTCTGTGAGTAAAGCACCCCAGTTTCATTGAAATTAAGTAAAAATGTATGCAAACTTCCATATACACCTTTGAAAATCTCAGGTTGATTTTTCACCTGGCAACAGCACCAGAAATCCTCTCTTCTCTTTCTTTGAGCAGGGTAAACTACTTATGTCTGCCTCCATTGAGCTACCATGCCTACCTTTCTGGTACCCTTTTATCCATATGCTCCTCCAAGTACTTAATATAAGGTACATATATTCTGTGCTGTTTATGTTAATGTGATGGCAACAATGAAAGACACGATTCTTGCATATCATCTTACTTTGAAGTTTAGTCTGGAAACCACCACATCGCCATTTGGAGTAATAATAGGAACATTTTCACAAATAATTCCATGATCCACATCAATAACTTCCCCTAAAAAGAAAAAAAAAAAATTAAAGTTTGTAAAACCTTCCATTAAGCAATGATATGTGACAGTCTCTGTGCATGGCTGAGAAGTATAAATTGGTGAGTTTCAAAAAACTCTTTTATGTGCTCCAGGTTCCCCTAGTGGAAAATCTGGATAATAAATCTTAGCTAGTCAGAAAGACAGCCAACAGTAGCCAACAGTGTGCAATGAATCCTAAATTTGATCGTAAATACAATGCACAATATGCATCATAAATATAAAATGCGCTATAAAGACATGTTTATTCACATCCTGTATTCACTGTATTTCGTTTTAAATAGATGGTCAATATGAACCAGTAAAAAAGTTCAAGGACAGCCTTAGCCACAAGCAGACCAGTTTACCTTCTCTTAAGGATTTAATTAGAAAATGGAATCTACTTTCACTACCAGCTCTGAAACTCGGAGCTCAGCTCAGTCTCCTCCAGCTATGAGGACAAAGGAGAAAACATTTAATGGCTTGCTTCCATTACTTTTTGAAGCCACAGACACTGTAAATATGTCTTGTAAGTATTTGCAGAAACCCATGTAACATTTCACTCCAGTAGCTACACTTGTTATTTGGATTTCTGGCAAATTTAAATATACAATCTCAATCGGACATCTGGATACTCTGTAACACAAGGACTTTGAAATAAATTCTTCTGGAAACAGTAAAAAAAAGAAACAACTCCTAACTTCTCAGTTGCCTGTTAATGGGCTTCTCTAGCAAAACCCAAACAGCTGGGCTCCTAGACAAATATCAGAAATTACCTTTACAGAAAAGATGCAAAGCAAAGACATTTCTCTTTGTATTAGAAGGCTGCTTATTTTATAACTGAGACTAATCGGAACAAAACCAAGGAAAAGTTGAGTTTATTACAAAAGGATCTGGTAGCATTTCCTTCAGTTAAGGTTAGTTTTACATTTTCCATTAAGAGGCTCTTTGTTCAATTGCTTCCAACTTTGCCAAACTATAACAACCTGGGCAAGAATTTCTGTGCCATGTATCAGCCCAAGCATTCTTTTTTTCCTAAAATAAGTTTTATTTAAAACAGTTCTGTGGTGTCCAACATGAGATTATGGAAAACAAGTGTGTTTTGCTGTTAAAAAAAAATTATTGCAGCCTTCTCATCTGAAGCTCTATTGCCTTCAGACTCCTACAAAGGCACTCGATAGGCAACTGGGAGATCAATCACACCACACCAGGCATGTGTTTTTTGATGGGTTCATAAAAATGCTAACAAATTTGGCCAAAACATACTTTTATGAAAAAGGGTCATACCAGTCACTCCAGCCACATGAATACTTGGAAGGACTTGGCATTCATCTGACTATGTCTACACAGAAAATTATCTTTCACAATCTCAAGCAACCTCTGCAAAATTCATTCATGTTTTTGAAGCACGGTGGAGAAATTCTAGTTAAAATAAATCTATGATAAAGAATAGTAAGCTAAGTAAGTATTAAGTAAACTTAATTCTCGTCTCAACTTCACAGTGTTTGATTGCAACTTTAGCATGCTTTTAAAGCATATTTATGCGTAATCAGAAATACAATTTGACAGTATTTGTACAAGATGTACAAAATTCTATTTCAACTTTAAAATTCTGAATTATTAGATACACTATGTATAAGGCAATATTATTATCTGTTAAAAATATTCTAATAGTTTTCATATTTTCACAATGCTCTTATTGACAATAGTAAATGTAAAGCACAAAACAGACATCCCTTAGTTACATAAACTTATATTGGATGATTCAAAAGGAAATACGTAGTATGTGTTCAAAGAGCCTTTGGGGAAGCTGAATATTAAGGTTTTTCTTTTCTAACAATGCAGACACATATAGGTATGTGAGCACGTGTACTTTTATCCACATACAAATCCACTCTGCAGGGATTTCTGAAGTATCAAGACCAAAACAAAGGAGGAAAATTACAATGGGACTTGTCATAAAAAGTGTGCAGCCTGTGGCCTAGATTCATCTGGGCTAAATTCTGCTTAAGTCCTTGTGCACAATGCTTGGTACTGGCTAGCTGCCTCTGAGAGCCTACAACCACTCAGGAGCAAACTCTAGACACCACGACTTAGGAGGAATTCAGGCTGGATGAAATGTGTGACTCTAGTGGAATCAAATCTTGGGAAAAGGCTGCGGAGAAAAAAGGAGTGGGGTATAAGTATACTAGACCAAAAGGGAACGTGAACAGCATGCTTGCATATCTGAACTGTATTTGGTTTTGTTTTTAAAACACAGTTATCTAAAAAGAGCCCCCAAATTACTTTGTTGCTCCAGGAACTACAAACCTTTTATCTTGTACATGACAAAAGGTAAAGTTATAAAATGCCATTTCTTTTAATGTCAGCCAAATATTACCAAGATCTACAAGATTAAGACATCAGCTATTTCCACAGCTATCCATCATGCCGCATCAGACTGTTTGTTATGAAGAACCTTGTCAGAGGACCTTTGAGAAATCTGTGCTGAAGGGCAGCATTGTTGAAATTGTTGAAAGAAGTTATTTCATGAAGAGCACTTTGGTGCCTTCAACTCTACCGAAGTTTAAGTTTTCAGAAGCCAAAGGGAGGGAATGAGGCTTTTCAACACCACAGAGGAGAGAAGCAGAAGGGATCTGTTGGGAAAACTGGGAAAAGCCCATTGCAAAAGCTGCCTTTAAGTACCTCAGAGAGAGGCTGGATGCAAGAGGAAGAGAGAGGTGGCACATAATGGAGCACAATAAAAAATGGATGTATACAGAAAATGCTTTGGGGAGGGTGGAGGCAGAAAGATAGTGGCACCAGAAAGATGCAGGATAGGGACGGGAGGGATAAGGTATTTATTGATCAGATCATTTGGGAGGTGAGGGGACGGGTAAAGTTGTCAGCCCATTTTCAGTTGAAAATTCCCGCTAAATTATGAAAAAATGAGCTCAGGCTGATTTTCAGTCGCTGAAAACAAAGTAGTATTTTCGTCAAAAACTACTGAACCAATCCCCTCCTACCCCAAACAAAATAATGTGGTGTTTGAAGATGAAAATGTTACAGTCTCAGTTTTCTGAAAAAAATGAAGTGTCTGAGGAAAGCAGGCACTGTCCGTGTAAGAATAATAATACCACCACCACAAATAATAGTATAGTTGAAATGCCTTTTTCATTGAAAGTTTTCACAGAAAACATTTGAGCAATTTTGTGTATTAGAAAAGCACTGCATAAGCACAGAGTTACAAAATAGCAGGAGGTTAAAATGGAAGGCAACATAGTCTCTGGGGTATTAAGGCTGAGAGGCTGATTTGTTGTAGAAACAAAACCTCTGTTCACCTCCTGTCCCACTGCAGCGGCCCCACACACGGGGAAATACATACAAATATGAATTAATTACCTTTGATTTCTAAGGGCCCATCGATGTGTAATTCTGCTTTATCTTCATTCTTGCTGTTGTTTTCAGACCCTTGAACAACAGCAGTTCTTTTGTAGATGCCTCTCTTCACCTCATCAAAGACTGAAAACATGTTGTAGACACGGGTGGTGTAGCCTGCTAGCTCAGTAACCTGAGAAACAACGAATGCCTCATTTCAGTTGTACTTCACAAATTCTATAAATGAAATGTTTGGCCAAAGGTTCATGAAAAACATTCCCAGCTATTCTGAGTCAGTGCTTCTCAAATGCTATTCTGGAAGGATCAATGATGCGTCTTTTGACGCCCATCAATTTTCGTTCCTTGAGATTCTGTGCTAATCCATATTGCCACCCACAGCTCCTACCAGCCAGCAGACAGAGACAGTTCGAGGGGGACAGATTTCAGCCAATGTAAGCTATGATAGCTCCAGTAAATGAGGAGGTTGCAGAAACTCTTTTCCATAAATCAGTAGAGTCTTTAACCAGCAGAGAATAGCTATTAGCTTATCTGAAAATAGAGAGCCTATCATATAAGAGAAAAACAAAATCTCTGCATTTGCCAGCAAAATAAAGGTCCACAGTAGTTTGTTTCTTCTTCACAGAAGTTTGTTCACTTCCCTGTATTCCCAAAACCTCCTGTGGGAAAGGTGTGCTTTTCTGTGTAAAACAGGCAGCGCCAGGGCATCCTAATCTAAAATACAGTATAAAAAAGAAGTTACTCTTCTGACAACTGCATGCTAGAGTATCAGAGCTAGATCTGAGACCTTGGATTAGAACTGGGCATTTTTAAGATGGTGAGGTCTCTTAAAAGGCTTTCTCCTTTTTTTTGGTCCTTTGTCACAACTTCCACCTGGTGAAGACAGAAATAACAGATCTCTGGACCTGACAACTTCCTATTCGTGGGCAGCGACACCACCAAGAGCTCCCAAAGAACTGCCTCCATCTGCTGGCAGCAAAGAATTAAACCTGGGCATTTTATTATAAATGTATTATTAGGTGTTTTTAAAAGGATGAATTTTCATACTAAATGCTGAGAGCAAGACAAGAATAGCAAGAAAATGAGTTCAAGATTATAAAATCATTAGCTTGCTGTGGTTAAACACATACACCCCATAACCAAGTTCACCTGCTAAGGGCGTACATAATGCAAATATAAAATCCTCTGTAAATTTCACTATTTGTGCCAGATTCAGAAGTGAGTGCTAGTTATGGCCCCATGGCCATCACTCCACTGGAAGTTAAGTATACAACGTCTCGAAAAACTCATTGTTTCAACTCCATCAGCTGTACATTGTTTTGCACTATTGGTAATTGCATTAACAGCTGTGAGAAGTATTGGGCTAGCCGCACTTGAGGTAGTAGGTAGCACATAGGAGCTGTAACATCATTCTCCACACTGGAGTCTTTCTAGCAATTTCAGTGGGAGCTCGTGCCAGGACCGAGTGCTCCGCGTAGCGTCAGCAGTGGCATTTGATGGAGAGGGTCCTGCCTGTGATGAATGAAACTTGTACCAACTGTGCCCCAGAAGAAACATAACTTGCAGTAAGTTTCTAAACCATGACCCTACAAACTCGCTTTGTCAAATCACTAAATACTACCATCTAAACTATTGACCTGCAAAGAAAAGTTGAGCCCACCTCATCTGCATGCTGAATTACATTGACTGGAAGGAGGCTGCTTTGGTGGATCAGGTAGGCAAGAACTGGAACTTCACTACCACTTGAAGTGGATTGAAGTACACTGTCCTTTGGAAATTGCCTGAATCACGAAACGGGAATGACAATGTGGTTAAAGTACTGCAGTGTCTCTTGAAGAGAAGTATAAATGTAAAATTAAAATGGAAATTCAGAGAACTGGTCTTTGATCTCACGATGTCTGGATTAAAATCTCACCATGTTATAAACAAAGTGAGTTTGTTCAGTTGTTCCTACTACTTTGTGGGTATTTTTGTTTCCAAAAAATAAAACCACAATGTTTTTAAGTCCCCATGTACGTTATATAAATGACTTAAATGTTGAAAACAAAACAGAAATTACATCAGTGTACAACAGGTTATCCGGCAGTATCTTTAGAGAAGAGGCCAAGCAGGGGAACAGCTAAAGGAGCATAGGTCAAAATCACAGTCCATTAGAAGAACTCCTCCTGAAAAAAGCACAGACTCTGCCTTTGTCAGAGTCCATATCTGAAGGTGCCAAAGTACCCCTCCTCCTCCAGTTTACAAAGCTGTAGCTATTATGGCTGGATTCCAACTAAAGGAATCCATAGTCTTTGATTAGCTGCCTAGCTAATGCGTGCCTCCTCGCACTGCACTGGGAAAGGGGTCCCCACCAAAGGACAAGCAAAAACCAATTAACAAATGCAGAACCAACATTCAGAAGGAAATGTTGAGGAGAATAACAGTGCTGCCTCACTTTTCTTTTGCTTAACAGCTGCCACCTAGAGAAACCCCCAAGAGAGACCACAGATGAAAGCCCAACTTTACTAGAATTTGGGCAAGGACCTGAAACAACATCTCTGATCTTCCAGATGAACATCCTGTACTTCTAAACTATCTGCCATCCCAAGGTGGATTTTTTCCTGCTAAAATTTCTCTACTTTGCAAAATTACTTACAATTCAACAGGTTCACAAGATACTGAAAATAGCACTACAGTTCAGGTGGCCAGGAAATAAGTACCCAATTCTCTTTGTGTTTCATACAAAACATGACACTTCCAACAGGGAAGTCCCAATACATTGGAGGCAGACAGCCTGAATTCAGGCCTGTGCTCCAAACAGAGGAGGAATTTGAGCCTTTATCACTCACATTCCAGGAACTTCTATTGCGCTCTGATGGCACCTGAACACAAGTATTAAAGATGACATTTACATGTTGCACCATATTGGCAGCTGTGCACTTTAGGCTCTTTGTGGACTTAACTCTAAAGATCAAACTATCAGTTCAAAGACCTCCATGGATTTAGTTGCAGTAGAATTTGCCTTTAAAAACTGCACTTAATTATTTACATTTCATATTAAATGTAAATTCTGTTTTACTTTTTTTCTCTTCTGTTTCATGTATGACAGATGTACAGCACCTCTTTGTATGAAGACATAATCCTTTCAATAGCATCTGCTCCAGAGATCAGCAAGTTTCGTGATGTAGTAAAAGCTTCTGTTCTTTCACTAACCATTGCCTGTTTCTCGCCATCATCCAATTCTAAAAGTAAAAGAAGTTTTCTGTTAAAATATTCTTCTGAAAATTATCTCTACAAACTAAATTATGATTAGAATGTGAGCAGCTTTTAAATTAAGAAAAAGTTAACTCTATGAAGACAACCTTTCAAAAAGAATTGGTGAATGTAACTAGCATAGATAGCTTGGTAACAAAAAATAAGCAGGAGCATATGGAATTCACCTCCTTATGCAAAACATCCTATTCTTTTATACTATTTGTCTACCTAGATAATTTTCCTTTTAATATATCATTATTCAACCTAAATTTTTCAAAATATGAAAAAAATGAAACCTAAGCAATGATCTGAAACAGATTTTTAATAGCATTTTTACTATGTTTGCAATTATTCATTTTCAGCCTTACTTATTTACTGACTTCATGTAAAAGGAAACATTCATATTGATGGAAATTTGGACACATGATTATATTTCTATAAGAAAGCAATAAGCTCTTTTATTATCAAAGGCATGGTTTAAGTAGGATACCTCTCTCTCACAACACAGTTTCTCTCTTCATCTGACCCCAGCACAAAGTTTTGATGCTTTGTTTATGACACTGCACCCTATTAGCAAGAAAACTCTTGCTCCAAAGAAAGGAGTTGTCTCATAAGAACACGTCAGCAGCAACAGGCAAGGAGAAAACAGCAGCAGAAATTATAGAAGATACGTGAGAAATAAATATGTTTACATTTAAGACATCTACATATACTCTTGCTACCATGTGACCTACAGATTTGTACAGCATAGTCAACTTGCAATGTTTGCTTTTTGAAGGAATCAAGATTTAAAAAGAAGTGGCCGAATATTTTAAGCCTGAATGTTGTTTCAGTGTTAATCTACAAAAAAGAAGACAACAATGTGTAGTAAACAACTCCTAAAGATTTTTCACATGCAAGACTTAGAATGAAAGGTCTCAAGGATTTTCTGTACCACATAACTTTATATATATCTTTATATGTTGCTTAAGTCTGTTGCAGAATGGGGTCTGGATTTTTTTTTTTTAAGTTTGTAAAGTTTTTTTAAAGTATCTTTTTTTAAGCTAAGCTGCTAGGCATCAGGCTAGGTAGGGTAATAGGTGGATCCAGTGTGGCAACTCCTGTAACAGCAATTGTTATTAACATCCTCTGTGATGTTTGCACAGTGCTTATGGTCACAAAAATCTAGGAGGAATTCCCTGCAGGTATGATGTGACTGTAAATTTTATGGGCTAAGTCAAGTAATGCAAGAGCATAGCAAACAATATTTTTCTATTTGGTGAGTAACTCTCTCACCTCCCTGACAAGATCAGATTCTAGAAATCTGGTGTCTAGAAATCTACCATGCAGTACCAAAGCCACATGTATCTTTCTGTCTTTATTAATTAAATCTAAATGTTATTTTGTTTTCATTTACACATCCATGAAGGTATCCTTACAGAATTACATCTGAATCACTGAAATACACTATGGATAATGTAGGAAAAAAGTTTTTAAAATTCTTAGATCATAATTCTGCATAGGTATACACTATCTATATGTTACTCTTTTTGGCCTCAGATGTTTTTAATAACAATTTTAATTAATTGAGATATATGTTCAAATTTTTTAGCTTAAATTATACAACATCAGTACACTGTCAACTAGTTGGATGTAATCTAGCAACATGAGACACAATGAGAGGCATACTTTTTTCAGAAAAAAGACAGAAAACCTCTTGCAAAGGGAGAGATTACAAAACTCTTGCTCACGTAGTTCTCACTTATTTTAAAAAGCCATTTCCACTCCAAGAAGAATAAACTTCGGGGATAGAGAGAATTCAGTTAATTCATTAGTAAAAACTAAATTGAAGTTTGTTTCTTACTTCTCAGAGGACCAATTTTTGCTGATCTTGTTGGGATTACAGCTCATGCAGCCCATGTTATGTAGAACCACCAAAACTAAATCATTTAGGACTCAGCTATGCTTTAACTACACTGATGCAGCATTCCTCCTGTACGTAAATGCAGAATTTACTGACAGCTGCTTCCAGCACCCAGGCTAGCTCATATAGCAAGAGTTTAGAGATCTCTACAAACCACTGCATTGGTCATTTTAGTCATACTTCTAGGGGTATTTGAAAAATTAAAATTATAGAAAATTTATGAGCATTTCACTGTTCCAAAACACAAGCTCTTATATTACATGCCTAACCCACCAAGACTACTTTTCTTGAACTTTTCGTCCAAAACATTTTTCATATGGCTAGCCTCCTGTGTTTGAAGAAGTGGTGCACTGTAACAGGGCAGACAGAATGTCTCTGTTTCATACAGAATCTAACATTTCCCTTTTCATCTTCATTTATGTAATTGATAGTCATACTTGTTTTATAAACAAAGATAAGTGTCCACTGTGCCTAGAGAAATCAAAGTCTTGCTTCCAAAAATAGTTACTTTCCAGAAACCGATGAGAGACACGACATTTGGAACACCAATCGTTTAATACAAAAAGAATGAGAAATGTTAACAAATGGGAATCTTGGCTCTGCCAGTTAATTTCTTCCCTGAAATATGTAACAGAATTAGCAAATTTCAGTCAGAAATATCACCGTCACAGAAGATTCTTTTTTCTTTTTACTGCATGATTTTTTTTTACTATCCGCCCCCCCCCCAAAGAAGTGTACAAAATCTATTGCTTTACACCTTTAGTCTTAGGTCTGATCATGGTACCAGTTTTGTGCATATCCCTGATTCTGGTGATTTATCCTAAAGTAATAAATCCACTATGTGTTCCTTCAGATATGAACAAACTTGCATCTGACCTGCTGAGGCACAAAGCACTGTCTTCCCAAGCAGGCCAATGGTATGTTCAGGTCTTGAATACCTGTTACACTTCGAACTGGTCTTGACAGTGTTGATTTGTCAGTATTATGTTTGCGATCCATCATTATAATATGTCCCATGCTTTAACGTTTTATGTTGCTGGTGGCAAATATTCTTCCGCTTTACAACATGAGCCATCGCTGCATCTTTTCTCCCACATTTGAAAAGTATTTATCAAAAGAATACTCATGAGTAACAGGAATGTTATTTAGTTTAGCATGAATATGAGTCTTTTTTTTATTCATGCTGTAATATCAAGGAGACATTCACAATGTGTGGTTAAACGATCCTTTTCTTCACTACACTCCCATCTTAGCAGAAAGACTCTCATCACTTTTTCTGTTGTGCTGATAACCTTCACCGTGAGGTGAAATGGCTTTGTACAAACTCTTCTGTTTGGAATAGGACCTCCCCTTATTTTTGAAGGTGTTACCGGGATGCCAGCTAGGGTCCTGATACAGTGCCCTCCTGAGTCATGTGATGGGCAGCAGCTCCGACAGCTGAACACCCAGCCATGTACCCACACAACTGCTACACCACGTGGGGGCTGCACGAAGTCATCCTACGGGTCGAACCAAGCTTGTCCAGTTGGACAGCCCTGATCTGGAATATAACCACCAAGAACTGCACGGAAAAGAATTCACTCATTCTTGATTAAATGTACCCATCTTAGAACTGATCCTTCCGCAGACATTGTAGGATCTGTGCTTAAAAAATCCTACAGAATTTGTAATACATTTCTATGGTTCTAACTGCGCCTAAGAAAGCCTGCTGAGGCAGACTTCCCCACTTGTCTTTCACTACCCCTCCTTAATTACATTTCTTTCTGCTCTCTTTTTTTTTTTTTTTCTTCTCCAAATAGCGTCTACAATAACAACACTACTTGAGTCTCATTTCACTTCCTGGAAAGTTGTGATAGGATGTCAAAAATCATACCATCCAAGCCTGAAATCTGAATTTCACTTTCTCTTCTCCCAGGGAGTCAGGGAAAAACAGTGGTTCCTAACAGGTCATCACATAAGAGAATAATTACCTATAACTACACTACGGTTTATGGAAGGAGGAGATAAGCACTCCAGGAAAGTTAACAGTATCATTTTGTAAAGTAGCAGGAGATGTTGCAAAAATCAGCCTGCCATCCCAACAGTGGCTAGCGAAAAAGGACTATCATCATAATCTCATGTGACACAAGGATCCTCTAAGTCCTGACTTCACGCTGTTTATCAGGCTTACGTTCAAAGTTGGATCTTTTGCATTGCTCTTTCCTCAGCTGACTTGCTACGCTTGAAAGTTACACACAGAACACTGACATTGTAATAGTCTGTGAATAATAAATATGAATGGCATTCAGGAGAAGTACAGTCTTTTGAGGATGTAACTTTAAAGAGACATTTAGATAGTAAGTAAAAAACGGTATTACCGCCATCTGCAAATCCTGTTGCGGTGATGATGGGCACAGCCACCATAATCATACCACAGCTACTCCAGACATACTTCATCAGGAACTGCTCTATCATGATGTACCATAAACGTTTGGACAAAATGAGACTCATTTGATCTGCCAAAGCCTTGTAGCTTTTTTGCAGTTGTTTCATTTCCACCTACAGTTAAAAAATAAAACATTTATACAATGTAACAAAGATGCACATGTCAAACAAGATACGTTCACATACATGCATGAAATAATCGTGTACCCAGAGCTGTGATTTCTGAGTCACATCTGCTGTGTGGTCCTTTATTTTCACAGTGCTGCAGTCTCACAGCAAAAGTGCACAGCATTATGGAAGTCAGCAGACCTAGTTCTTATTTACACCATCGTCCCTCAATAGCACATCGTCCCTCAAAGGTTTTCAGCTTTTTTAAGATCTCTGATATATACAAGAACAACACGCAAGGCAGTCACAACAACTGATTCTAACAACCAAAATAAGATTGATTCCACATCCGTTTAATGAAGCTGCAGCTGTAGAGTTTCACAGCAACTGAAACTCCTCACACTGGAAAGCGTTTGGGGATCAATTATCTCCAACGACTTAAAGGTGCAGAGCTGAT
Source organism: Fulmarus glacialis (assembly GCF_000690835.1). Taxonomy (NCBI): domain Eukaryota; kingdom Metazoa; phylum Chordata; class Aves; order Procellariiformes; family Procellariidae; genus Fulmarus; species Fulmarus glacialis. The sequence goes on along the minus strand of NW_009213507.1, from coordinate 1,676 downwards.
CCCTGAAATGCAATGCTGCTTGGTTTTGCAAGCAGTCTGGAGGAAGAGAGAACTATCCCGAGAGGTTTAACAAGTCCCAGACAGTTGCAAGTCAGTATGATATAATGCCAGTATATGTGGGAATTGAAAAAATGTTTAATTTAGCTGCACTTAAAACATTACTATAGGCAGCTTTTGAGAACGATTGCTTCTACCAAAATAAACCATCTACATTATATAATCATTGGTTGGACTGAAAGAACAATACTTCAGGCTGGTTTCCAGCTTTCATTTTCACCTTACATGAAACAAATGTTTTTTTTTTCCAAAATGTGTTTGAAAGGTGTTACAGCCAAAATTCACTTCTAATAAAAATATGAAGAGTTCCTTAATAAGGTGGCTTTAAACCAAGCCATTAGTTTATGTAACTGTGACTGCTGAAGTACTGTACTTAAGTTATTTTAAGACTCTGATGACTACATCTTTGCTTAGCTATGTAAAACAGCGTCAAAGGTTGTAGTGCTCTCTGTGCTATCACAGAGTTCTCCCCGACACTTTCTGGTGTGCCCTGGTTGTTATTTCTGCAGCATTAAATCTGGTAGTTCATAAACATGGGTGAAAAAAAAAAAAAGCCTGGAAAAGTTAAGCGGAATGGACTGGGTGGGGGAAAGAAGGAGATTAGCTTTCTCAAAAAGCATAGGATCCAGCTGCAAAACAGGAACATTGTCAGAGCACAAGGGAACTACGGTCCGCTCCCCCCAGATACCGCCTGTGGGACTGCATTTTCCTAGGAAATGGGAAGTGCTAGCTATAAACAGGTTTAAATGTCAGAGAGACCCAGAGTGCTCGAGGAGGGCAGCAGGGGAAGCGCGGGTCAGCTCCGGCACTGCAGGAGCAACCCCAACACCCTTCAATTTCTCTCCTCCTTACCTTGTGCCCTCGGTAAAAGGCGATCTCTTCCACGTTGGCAATGATGCGTGAATGCATGAAGCGCAGATAGCCTTTCTTCTGCGCCTCCTCGGCCACCAGCTTGCCAAACTTGGGAGAGCAGGCTTTGAGCACGCGGGCTGTAGCGTAGACGACAAGCCCAGCCAGGAGCGTGGGCCCCATGGGGTTAGCCCCCCGTGACCGCGCTGTGCGGATGAGGGTGTAGGAGGTGAGCACAACATCCAGGATGGGCTTGGTGAGGTTGGAGTAGAGATGTGCCACGGACTGTGAGAACATCATGATGTCCTCGGTGAGGGACTGGTCAGGGTTGGCCAGCCGCCCATCCATGCTGATCACTCTGTAGTAAGTCTGGTTGGCAAAGTAGGTCTCATAGGCGTGATCCACCAGGCGCGTGCGGAAGGCGAGGGCCAGCTTGCACTCCAGGTACCGTATAGTGCTGTTCACGAAAGTGGCCGGGATTGCAATCATCAGCCATTTGATTAATTTGAAGACAAAGCTCCTGGGCTTTTTTTCCACGATGCTTTTCACAATCTTCCCATCGAGGGCGGCCACATAGATGGAGAGGAAGGTCCTGGAAACCAGAGCGACCGAGTGGAGGCAGAGCAAGCCCAGCTCGGCGCTCACCAGCTTTGGGAAGAACAGCTTGCGAAGTTCCAGCAGCTGCTTGAAAAATTCCGCGTTCACCGCCGGGGAGGCTCTGCCCTGGCTGCCGCCGTGGTGCGGCGCCTCCCGGCCCCCTTCGGCCCGGC
>NW_009213506.1:27987-34817 GCF_000690835.1 Fulmarus glacialis | reverse complement strand
ATTATTTTAGATAAATAAGTTTAGGGCTAAATCAGTGCTGATTTACACTACTTGCACATCTTGAAATCAGCAACAATATGATGGATAAATCACTACAGATCATGGACTGTTGGGCCCAGTTATTTATTCTACTCTATCAAATTTATACAAATCCCACTTACAGAGCCATAGATCCCACCAAAGTTGCTGAAAGATGAAAACAATCAGTACTGTTTTTTAAAGAAAAATACAACCTAAACCCTTCTATTTATCTTTTTAGTATAAATATGAAATAGATTTAAGCTATCTAAGTATTTTAGGAACATTTGATTTTGTGTGAAATTACTTTCATTTCTACCAAAAAAAAAAAAAAAAAAAAAAAATCAAAACCCACCAGTATGTTTGTTCATTTATTTCCCTCAAAAGCACCAATGTAGGAATATATGACCTCTCTACTATAAGCCTTGCTTGCAGACAGTGAGGAATGGAGGAAGGATTCCAGCTTTAGTAAAGGTGACTTTACTGAAGATGAAATATTTTTGTCTACAGCAACTTCAAAATAGAATTAAAATATGATTCACAGAAAGGAAAACTCCATAAAAGTGCATGCATAAAATACATAGGTGTATAAGGAATGAAAGACAGAAGAACCAACTTCTCTGAGGTTCCCAGGAGGAAGAATGTAATTTTTGTCATTGTAGAAAGCAAAATATAGTCTAAGCCACGGATTTGCCCAAGGGCCTCCTGGAAGCATAAGGCCTGGATGCCTACATCCAAGCCTCCATGTACCCATGATTAATACCCTCAAAAGCACAGAAGTGCTTTGTGAATTGGAAGGGGTGAAAGGTACTGCTTTTGTGTCTTGTGGGTTAAGGAATGAATTCTGATATGGTTCCTGTGTTCCCTAGTCAATACAGACAAATAGACTTTTCCAAGGAGAAATTCAGAGTACCAGTTTATACTCAAGAACTAAATTACCCTTTATAGTAACCCTTCCTTATATGGAAGATATAAGGAAATGTAAGGTATAAAGACTATTAATTCAGATGCCAAACCAATGAAAATATCTCCACAAATATGTTACTAGCACTTTTACCATGGAATCAGAAACTCAAAGACAAGACTGTTGGCACTCCTACCCCCAGTATGTGATACATACTCATGCATCCTCATTCACCTCAACTAACTGCTATATCAGCCATATATTGTTATATTGTATCTTTATTTATTATTTTTGAATAGATAACTTTAAATCTTAAGGATTTCAGATATATAGACTATAGTGACCATTTCAAAGATGAAGAAAACTGAATCTCATCTGATTCCCTTTTTGCAGCTGGACTACTTTGCAGTCAGTAATGAAGGAGGGAAGTGAAGTCGGCAGAGCTGACTTGCAAAACAGTCTTGAATTTTGCTAGAGTTTATTTTGGGCAAGTGTTACGAATACTGTGAGGTTTGGGAGTATTTATCATCAGGCTGTCCCATTTGCTGGGTAATGTTATATTTAGTCCAAGAGGATAAGGCAGGTACACATATAACAGAAGTAGTCTGCTTTTCCATTTGGAGAAATCTTAATTGTCTATACATTGCTGGATTTCTTGTCCATTGAAATCTAGGGAACTTGGACACTTAATTTAGGTTTGTCCTCCAAAAGCTAGAGACCTAAAATGTGATTCATTTGTACCTCATCAGTCACATAATAACTGTGTCTCACATTCTTTCTTTTTCACTTTCATTGCTATATGACCTGAAGACCTTGTCTCTGCTAGAGCTTGAAATGGGCAGAGAAAATGGGAACACAATTATTTGAAAATCTAGTGAGAAGTGGAGGCAGAACCATTAGAAAGAGGATGTTTGCCTCGCAGTCACAAAGAACACAAAATATGTGAGGAGATCTTAGGATATGAAGGCCTTTGAAATTAACTTCGTAGTTGAAGTCATAGAGTGAAGACAATATTATGGGATGTATTCAGACCATGTACCAGTAGTGCTTATTTTAGTGACCTTAGAGTCTTAGACATCAGTGGCCAATTCTGACAGCTAGGGCTCAGGACTCTGCCTCCCTGTACTATCATGATGACTGAACTTCTATAGGTTGTCTACCTGCTTCTTCAATGACTTCAGAGTGAATCAAGGTCCAGCAGGCCCAGATAAAAAGTAGCTTAGTTGCTATATTATCCTATTACTTCACTGTAGTTTTGGATTTCCTTCCTTCTTTCCTTCTTTCCTTCCTTCCTTCCTTTCCTTCCTTTCTTTCTCTCTTTCTCTCTTTCTTTCTCCCTTTCTTTCTCTTTCTTTCTCTCTCTCTCTCTTTCTTTCTTTTGTTTTTTCTTTTTTCTCTTCCCCCCACCCCTGCCCTAGCACTTGGTTATACTATCTAAATTTGGGTCAGAGTCAGAACAAAGGACCATGAAAATTATCTTTGCAACAAAATTATGAATAAGCAGGGTAAGAGTACATTTTTCATGACTAAAGAAACTGACATTTTAGTAACTTAAGTATAAGATGGTTAGAGTATGGATACATTTATAGTTTTCCAGACCAATTAGTTAAATTGTGTCTTTATCAGGTGACATAACTGTAATTTCAAAATATTTTTAATATGCTGATTTAAAATGAAATCACAGATCCTTTCTTTATATTACATCTCCTTTGATATCATATTGTTTTCCAATATCAAGTATGTGGGGAAAATAGTTGAGTAATACTTGAGTTTCATCTAATCATTTTAATAAAATAAAATGTTGGACATCTACTCCAAGACAATGTTAGAAGTGAAATGTTAGAATGTGAGAAATGTTCATTTCAAGAAATTCATTAAATATTTGCCACTGCTCTCACTTTTATTTAGAAGGAGCTGACAACCTAGAGTGCCAGACAGTAATATAAAACTAAAGTAGAACTACCCACTATGATGTCAGAGTAAAGAAGAATTTAAAATTATTTACAAGATTTTTGAGAGTTAGTATACATATATGTTAGTTCAGGTGAAGAACATCATGTTCAGCTACACTCTGGAAGAGAAATAGATTTCTCTATCAGGTGTTTGAATTTCCAATGATGAGTGGGTTTTACAAGTACAAAACACGTCATGTCCTGTCATCACTTCACAGATACAGAGAAGAACAGCATACATATTAACAGTATTTTATCTCACTAAAAGTGAGTGGCTTCTAAATGAAATCTATAAAATGAACAGGTAGTGAAGATGTAGAAATACAAAAAGCTGTCAATAAAGCTCCAGAAAAAGAGAAAAGAGGCAATAGAAAATGGAAATTACTTTTAAATAAACATGTTAGGTACTTTAACATTTATAGCTTATCAAAAATAAAATTATTGTTTTGATTTGTGTTATTCATACTCTTATGAGTTATTTTAAGAGAGGACAGATAATGTCAAAGGTGAGACTGGCAATAAAAAAGTAATCTATAGCATAGAGTTTGAATAAGAAGAATGATTGTAAAAAGAGAGGATTGCATGGTTAGGGAGCAGTGAGAAGTTTAAATTCTGTATATCATACTCCTATCATTAAGTTGAATAATAGGGTGGTTGGGAAAGGAAACAACAGAAAACTATTTTTACAAAGAAGTGTTCATACAGAAAGCAGAAATATTGCATAATTGTAACAACGTCCTAATAAGAGTAGCCTTTTTCCTATTTACGGATGAAACTCTTTCCTAGTCTGTAATCTTCTGACAGTTGCTCACTTCTGCTTGCACGTATATTGCTTTATAACATGAAAAACTGAGTTATTGGTATGTTTTAATCACTATACTTGCACAAATGTTTTTGGGTTTTTGTAGGGGTTTTTTCTTCTTTTTTTTCCCCCTTAAGTTATTTTCTATTCTTCTGGCTATAGGTTTCTCTTGGAATGAACCAGTAGAGAATCCAAAATCCAAAAATTAGAATATATGTTCTTCTGCTGGTCAGTGATGAGGATTTATTGACTAGACAAAAATCTCTCTCAAAAAGTAAACACTAACAGAAAAATTCTTTTCTAGAGAAAATATGCATATGATCTTATCTAGTCCTTTTCTTATTTATTGAGAGACTAGCCACAGAAAAGGAAAGGTGTGAAAAAAAAAATACTCATTAAAATGTGGCCTTAGATTGGACACGGACCTCATGCTGAGATTAAAAATGTTTAGTCTCTCTCTCTAAGCAATGGACTTCCCTTAGAAGAAGCTTCTTCTTTATATTTGGGAAATAAGACTAATTATATAAATAAAAAATAAATGACAGTAAAAGTACACTTTCATTTAACATCTAAAAGGCATTAAGTGTTGTGATCTGATATGTGACTGTGATCTTTCTATTTACTCATAAAGCACAGTCAGCTGCAATATAGTTGTATTTTTGTCAAATCTATAAAGTTTCTTGAATTCTTTTTCCTTTAAAGGTAATGCTTTACATTTAACTATGGGATTGAGAAAAAAATTATAAGCATTGATCTTAAAAAAAGAAAAAGGTCTTTTCCAACCTAACCAATTCTATGATTCTATGATTCTATAACAAAAAAAAACATAAAATACTTTAAAATACTGATAATAATTTTCATTGGAAACTAATTATACACAATGTATGTTTAAAATAAGGCCATCAAAGGTTATTTCGAAAACTGTACCTTTCATAAAGAAAGTTTCTTGACATTACTGATATATAACACATTAACTGTGACAGTTTGCAGACCAGTCAACATGGCCATCAACACTTTGATCTGTCACACAGATGCATGCGTCCACAATACCATTTCCTCTTGCCACTTTAGTTCTGCTTGCATGTGTAAAAAAAAAAAAAAAATATAGCTATGAGCTATGAGTATCAGCAAATAGCTATGATGAAAATGAATAAAAATGGAAGAAACTGATAGACAAATAAAAAGCAAATTGTAGCTGACATTGAACTACCTTTCACACCCCTGATACTCCCTCTTGAGTATCATAGGAGCTTTTGTTTGGCTTCTGCTGGCTGACCACAGCGAGGCAATGAGAAAATACAAATCATACCAATCTTAAAATAGTCTGACTTACGAGGTTATGAGAGTTATGTTTCCAACTAACAGATTTAAGAGAAAGCATCACATTTGCAGAACATTAAAGGAATTTCAGCCAGTTGTTGCACGTAGATTTACACCAGCCCTGTGTCTGATCATGACAGTCTTTTATAGACAGGATTATTATTTCATTGCATGTGCAGTTTGGATTGAGCGTTTCAATATACATTTTGTGAAAGTGGCCTGGCCACTCCTCAATTCTTCAAGCAAAGTAAGTCATATTGAAAACTTCATTTTGAGGAACCCACTCACTTTTTCTCTTTTGTTTCTTCTTGTCTGTCCTGACAATCCGGTAGTCTGTGCAGCCGACACTACATTAGGAGCTGGCCGTCATTTGTAATGCAGTGTGTTTACAGCTGATTAATTTCCTTTCTGGATTTATGTATAGGATATTTTGGGCCAACAGTGCACACCTTACTGTTGATTTACATATGCTATATAATTCTGAAGTTCCCAAACATGAGATTTCACTTTAGTCTGCAGGATGCATACATACAAGGAAGAGTAAAGCTGGTCAGACTCTTCTGAGACAAGGTATTTGGACAAAAGAGAGATGTATTTTGGGGTGACATGAAAGAATAGTGCTCTCAGACTTTCTGTGATGCATATGTTTCAAGTGGTAGAAACTGTTATTGACATATGTGACTTATGGGTGTATTCATTGTCTTTTGGGACTTCTTGGATATGGTCCACATAACCATCTTAGTTCAGATCAGGGGTGCATTTTTTAATCAAATCTCCCGATTGCCTCCACTTACTGTCCTTTGTTTTGCATCATGGTGCGCACGAACTGGTTTATTTCCAGATGTTACTGAATTGGAAGATAAAGTCAGGTGGACATCTAATGCATTCCAGCTGCAAAAGGGCACTCAGTCCATGGGGCTAGGCTATAGCTTGTCTAAAGTAAAGTAAATATCAGGTCCCCAACACCAAATGTTTTTGTTTTGTTTTGCTCCTTTTGATCCATGCTTGCTATTATAGTCTTTTTTTTCCTAACATAGCAGGAAATTTTGCTGCTCATAATACTAGCAAGTTCTTTATATTTGTGGAAACAACAGATTAAAAATTTTGTATTGGTGAATTTACTATCTTTTATTAATGAAAAAATCCGTTTGCGAATCATCTAAAAAAGTAAAATACCCATGTGGATGTCTTATATTTCTGGTCTTTGTGAACTTCAGGATCTGTAAAGAGCTCAGTAACTCTGAGAATCAGAGCAGTGTGACTGAGGATCCTATCAATGGATATTGTGACCTAACTCACATTTGCTTTTAAAAATTTGGTTTAATAGTATCTCTTAAGGGGAGTGTTTGGTGCCCCAGGTCAGACATACTCAAGAAAGTGGGGCAGGAGGAGGGAGAGGTTGCTGAGGACACAGCTGGAGAGGCATTCTTGAAAGGATGCACTCCATACTAACGTAGGGACACTCCTGAAGGACTGTGGTCCACGGGTGACCCATGCTGGGGCAGAGTGACCCCTGAGGGACCGAGGCTCATAGGCAACCCATGCCAAGGCAGGAACACTGACAGGCAAAAAGCAGCAGAGGGAAATGAGTAAGAAGCAAAGCGTGACACTAAGAAACCACTAATGCACATGACCCCACACCCCAACCCCAGTGCTACCTGTCACCTCATTGGAGAAAATGGGACAGACTGAGTGTAACCTTCAGTGAAAACAAGGGAAGTACAAACAATGAATGTGAAAAGGTGTTTGTCTCAAGTTAAATGTTGAGAAGGGGGAGGAAAGCTATTTACTTAAGTATTTGTTTGGTAATATTGGGGGTTCCTCCCCTCCCCCC
>NW_009213506.1:19842-27968 GCF_000690835.1 Fulmarus glacialis | reverse complement strand
ATTGTTAATCGGCCATAAATTTAAGTAAGTAAAAATTCCTAAAGTCAAGATTGTTTTCGTTGCAACAATAATTCAGTTGGGACTGCTTGTCTTTAAATCATGGCTGTTTGTAATGTAAATCATGGCTGTTTGTAATGTACGATTGGATGCAGAAATATTTTTGTGATGTGGTTTGCTTCTTGCTGCTATTATATGTTGCTGCATTTTTGTTACAAAGCTTGTTGCAATGACATAGGCATAGCATAGGGGGGGAATATATTCAAGGGTTCCTATTCTATACAATGTGTGAAGGTTAACATATATCACATACACCGTTTTACCCTAACTCCAGAAAGCTGTTAGGATTCCCCAAGGTATAGTTCCTTTTATTCTTATTTTATTGAGTTGGTTCCTTCCTCTAATTCCCTATATTTAACATACCAGAGTCTTTTAGAATGAAAATAAATCACACATTAAACAGAGGCAAACTGACGACTGCAGTACTTCTCTATAGATGGCAGTTACAGCTTTGTTTAATAAAGTATAGAAGTTTAAACTTCCTCCGGGATCCCTTTGGAGAAATGCTGCATCTCCTGCTTTCTTCTACATTTGTAGCATGTGTCAAAGTATTGTTTCACATGAAGAATGTTTTGAAACCCTCAGTCTTCTTATTGGTAATTATTTTTTCCATCTCAAGTAACTGTTTTTGCAAAACATAAAAAACAGTGCATGATTGTATTTGGGTTGTATTTTTCCTCAAACACTCATTAGTGACGGAACTAACTAGTTTAAGTCTTAGCATTAACATATGGTACTGATAAATGAGAGCAGAGATATATTTCAGTCCATTTGACACATTTTAAGAATTTTTTTTTTTTGAAAAAAATAACATTCTGGTCCATGTTGTGGATTTTATTTTTTGCTTGTTTGTCATTATGTTTTCTCATAAAACCTTTTTTCTTTGTATAATATCTATCATATTTCAAATAACTTAGACATAATTTTGTGCAAGTTAGTGAGCTACTTTAGAGGGGACTAATATATCAAAGTATCAATTTGCTGAGAGTCTGAAGAGAAGAAAACATAAGAAACATTTTGGTGGTTGTGTTATGCAGTTTGAACACTGGAAACCCATGGATAAGAAATCAGTTGCCTTTGCTTTTATGCCATGATCTAAACTAAACACACAAGACAAATCAGATAAAAGTCTATGCTGCTGTCCTTCCATATATTTAGGTCAGTGTAGCATAAGAGTATATCAAACAGGTATTTACATTGGAGACTTTCATGTAAATCAAGAAGAAAAACAACCTTTATGTTTTTAAAAGGAGCAATCAGCTACTGATCAAAAATCAAACATCAAGATAAGCAAAAACTTGATTACGTATAAATACATTCCTGTTCTTTGTAAGAAAGTGAAACTGGAACAACATTCCCATATTTGTTTAGTAGCATTTACAAACACATTTTAATAGGCTCTACTTGGGTCATACATACATGATTAGACCAGATACAGATTGATGAAGAATTACACTGTGTTTACCCACTTTAAGCTTTTCTGCATTTTGTGAAGCATCACAACCAATAAAGGCACAGCAACTGGAGTCTTCTTCATAGAAATTAGTTAAGTTGGTCAAGAATGACTTCCTGTTGGCGAAGCTGTGATGACTACTCCTGATTATTTTCTTGTCATTCATGTTCTTGGAAACGGTTTCCTGGATTAGCTGGAAAAATTCCCAGTGATAAAGCTAAGGCTGACTGGCATGTAGTTTCCTGGGTTCTCCTTCTTGCCCTTGAAGATGTGGGTGACATTTGCGTTCGTCCAGTCTTTGGGTACTTCTTACAATCACTATGGTTATTCAAAGATTATTGAGAGTGGCCTCACAATGACATCTACCAGCTCCCTCAGCACTTCATGGGTGCATCCTATCAGGTCCCACAGACTTATGTATGTCCAGTTTGCTTAGGTATTCCCTATCCTGATTCTCTTCGACCAAGGGTAGATCTTCCTTGCTCCAGCCTTTATCCCTGGTCTTTGGGATCTGACATTTCTGAAGGCCAGTCTTGCTTGTAAAGACTGAGGCAAAGAAGACATTCAATACTTCCTCCTTTTCCATGTCTTGTGTAAACAGGTTCCCTGTCCCATTGAGTAATGGGTCCACATTTTCCCTAGTCTTCCTTTTGTCACCTATTTATTTATAGAAGCTTTTCTTGTTGCCTTTGGCATCCCACACATATGCCTTTGACATATACACACAAAATATGTAAGCAAATGTATAACAAATACAAGCCATAAAAAATACAAAATTATGAGATCTTATAATCAAGGGGCACCATAAAAAGTTCATAGAAGATGTAGGGACAAGTTCTGTCTAGTGTGGACTTGGCTAGTCTGCAGTAGAAGATGCATTCAGCACAGTGCAACATCAAACCAATTCTGCATAAATTAGTATGTCCATATATTATAATATATCACCATAAAAGCCCTCTGTAATTCCAGAAGCAGAACAGTACACAACTATATCAGCTGCACTAGGGATAATTAACTCAAATGAAGTAACAAATCAATACAACTACACATCCCAAGGTTCCTATGTCAGCTTGCTTAGGACTTATCTTCAAGTATGTCTACACCATTTTGCATTGCATGCTATTTTCCAACATAGTACGCCTTTCTGGAGTTCTGTGAATGACTCATAACTGACTTTTTTAATGTTTCTTGTTGTCATTTTGTATTAGCATAACAGGAAAGAACTCTTAGCCCTCTTTGACAGAACAGGGATAGAGGAAGAAAAACAGCTTACCCATATCATGAAGGGGTGAAGGAACAGCTAATTCTGGAATCCATTTCCAGGTGCATAAATGACAAGAAAAACATCAAGAGTAGTCTGCATACTTCACCAAGGAGAAGTCATGCTTGAGCAACTTGATAAACCTCTATGACTGTCCTGCTAGATGATGGGAGAGCAGTGGATATTGTATACCTGGACTTCAGTAAGGCTTTTGACACTGTCTCCTGCAAGATCTTCATGAACAAGCTGACGGTGTATGGGCTGGATGAGCAGACAGTGAGGTGGATTGAAAATTGGCTGAATGGCTGGGCCCAGAGGGCCCAACATCTAGATGATGGGGCAGAGTGTACCCTCAGCAAGTTTGCAGATGGTGCCAAACTGGGAGGAGTGGCTGATACACCAGAATGCTGCCATGCAGAGGGACCTAGCCAGGCTGGAGAAATGAACTGACAGGAACCTTATGAAGTTCAACAAGGGGAAGTGCAAAATCCTCCACCTGGGGAGGAACTCCCCCATGCACCAACATACAGTGGGGGCTATCCAGCTGGAAAGCAGCTTGGCAGAAAAGGACCTGGGACTCCTGTTTGACACCAAGTTGAACATCAACCACCAATATGCCCTTGTCGCAAAAAAAGGCTAATGGTATCATTGGCTTCATTAGATAAAGTATTGCCAGCATGTGGAGGGAGGCGAACCTTCCCCTCTACTCAGCACTGGTGAGGCCACACTTCAGGTCCTGTGTCCAGTTTTGGGCTCCTCAATATAAAAGAGACATGAACATACTGGAGAGAGTCCAATGAAGGGCCACAAAGGTGATTAAGGGACTGGAGCATCTCTTCTATTAGGAAAGGCTGAGAGAGCTGGGATTGTTTAGCCTGTAGAAGAGAAGTCATGGGGGATCTTATCATTGTATACAAATACCTGGAGGGAGGATGTGAAGACAATAGAGCCAAGCTCTTTCCAGTGGTGCCCAGTGACAGGACCAGAGGCATTGGGCACAAACTGAAACACAGGAGGGTCCATCTGAGCATCAGGAAGCACTTTTTTACTGTGAGAGTGACCAAGCCCTGGAACAGGTTGCCCACGGAGCTTGTGGAGTCTCCGTCCCTGGAGACATTAAAAATCTGTCTGGACATGATCCTGTGCAACTGGTTCTAGACGGCCCTGCTTGAGCAGGTACCTTCCAACCTCAACCTTTCTGTGATTCTGTGAATCTCTAGCAATTAGGGAGTTTGAAAGCAAAATGTTTTCTTAATTCCATACATTGGGTTACACAAAAGATGTAAGAGTTGCTCTTTTCTGAAGATAAAAATAATGACCGTTTTAAAGATTCCTCTTCCTAGGAAATGTTTTCTTCTAAATCATATAGCAGAATGCTAAGAAAAAGAGGAATGAATCTTGGGAAAAACATTCTTCAGGGAATAATTCATGAGTTGGCATAAAAAGCAGAAACTAACAACACAATGATTTCACTAAAAGCTAAGATGATGGGACTGTGGTCATAGTAATTTCCTCTTACTTTCATGTTGTGCTCTTTCAGTTTTACATATCTGTATCTAATAGCCACACTCAGTATTTTTGCTGTTAGTAAGTCTTGTGTTTTAAAATCTTAATCTCATTATTATAGTGTACAAATTCTTCTTATCTCTTCTATTTTTTTTTAATGCCTTTGCTAGTCTTCATATTTTTAACTCTGAATGGTAAAATATCAAAACGAACAGCAACTGAAAGCACAGGTACTTTAGAGGTGCATGTCCCCAGTAAACACACAATCCAGAAATATATTGATTATTTTCCAGTGATTTCCTTACTCTTTTCAAAACTCCGGATCATATCAGCAGATATTGCACAGTCTATGAACAATACTCATTGAAAGCAAGATGTATTTGCTAACCCTTTTTTTCCATTATAATTAATGGCATAATTCCTTTTCAAAATGCTGAGTTCATCAACCCTGTCTCTTAAAAACTAATGCTACAGCAGATAGCCTTCAGGGAAGACGTTCAAGAGAGTTCTTTACATGAACCTTCTTAACCTTGGTACCCAAAGCGAATGAGAAACCTGCCTTAAAAGGAAGTTGCTGCTCAGAGATGTCCTGCCTCTGGGAATCTGTTAGTGAAAGAGGGGCATGGCCAGGTCAGGCTTTCATTTTATATGTTTTGCCAAGTGTCACCACAAAGCAGAACATGTATCCTAGTTCAGATAGAACTTGAACAGCCACAAGCCAAATTCCACATTGTGAAGTTTGGAAGATAACAGAACATGCATTGAGTCTTCTGAACAAAGGAAAGAAAGGAAGAAAAATAGTGAGAAACTAAGCGTGCTCAGAAATACACGTGGGATCAGGCATGAAGATTTTACACCACACATTTATGCCCAGTGATACTTTTTATAAAATAATTTAAAAAAAAAATGTATGGTTGGATTTATATACTGTAAATAAGAAAAAAAATTGAACATGCAATAAGCATTGCAAAAATATATGACATTTTAAAATTCCCTGAATGAATAGTCAAAAATATTATTGGAACCCTAGTCTGAGGGAATTTGTTTGCGTGTATGGCATTTAGGCCTACACTATGTGAAAGACTTTCAAAGTGTAAGATTATGAATGGACTCTACTGTTGAGGTTACTATGAACTGTAAAATTCAGTGGAGTGCCAGAAACTGCCAGCTGGAAAGAAGACAGGAGAATATCAACAGGCTGCATTCAGAAGGAATCCTGATGTGTTGATGTAATAGCCAGATAATGAAATGATTTGCCTGCCTTAATATTCCATTTACAAAGAACTTATTTAGCCTTTGAAGTGGAAGACTTTGGAGATCATGTAAACTTATCCTACGTTGAAAACAGTCTCTTTAAGAGCCTTATATCTGGCTTTGTAAACATTAATTCTAATACACCAGTAGCTAAGGTTGATGTATTTAATAAATAAATATAGAAATGTATTGGATACCTTGCTGGCTAAGAATTTGAAAATAAATTGTACTTTTCAGTAAGCACTGGAAAAATTAGATTTATCTGTCTAGAGAATGGCAAGTATGTTGTCATCACAGGATTAGTGTAACAGAGTAACTGAAAAGTTCACAGACACATTGTAGGAAACAATGAGCAAAAGCGTACAGTTTTCAAATGGTACTAAGGAGACCTGCCTCATAAACAGTAACTTCATCCAAACCCCACTTAAAGTTTATTCTCTTAAAATTTTCATACTGTGTTTAAATGTTAAAGTTTCAGCTGATATTCAGAAAAAGCTACATTTCTCTTGATATTCCTCATCATCTTACTGAAACAGCTGTATGAAATACAGCAATGGAATTAAAAGACAGTCTTACTTATGTGACTGAAACCATGATTTCCACCATCTCGTTAAATTTGACAAAGCCCTTCATTATTGCTGTTTCACTCCTCAAATAAGACTGCACTCATCTGAAAAATGCATGTTGCATACCACATATTTTTCATTACATCATACTGTTGCACAACTCCATTGTTTTGGGATTTTTTTTTTTTTTTTTGAAACCCCTTTAGATTAATACTTTAACATATTTGGTAATAAACTGGTGATCATTCTACAACTGAAAAATCAATTTATTTAAGTCTCTAGGTTTGTGTTTGTTTTTCATAAAATCTGGAGGAGAATCATACTAATTTATGAACATATTTTTTACTTTTGTTGATAAACATTCTTTTTAGATTATTTCATATTTTTCATCCTCTGTATATTAAAATAAGTATTCTTGTTTGCGTGTTTTTGTATGATACAGATTTTTCTGAGTCTGTAAAAGACACTTTAAACATGAGGGATCTTTAAACCTGGAAGAAAAAAGACAAAGGAAAAAGGAAAAAAGAAAAGGAAAAAGGAAAGAGGAAAAAGGAAAAAGGAAAAAAAAACAAAACCAAACCTACAACCCCACAATTATTTTCTTACTAGGATCATTCTCCTACAAGAAAATCTAAATTCTATGATACTGGAAGAAATTAGATATGATTTAACAGCAATGGAACTGGTTCATCCTTTCATAACACAAATCTCAATTTATACCTGAAATCTATTTTTGTTTCAAAGTAATGTCTTCTAGTAACTTCTGGAGAATAACAGCTGTCCTCAGCATCAACATTTAATAAAGTTTTTTGGAGATGTGCATTACAATCATGTTGCAGTGTGCATAGGAGGAAGGATGACTACTGTGATTTTTTCAAGCCCTGATTTTGCAAAATATAGAGAAACACATATGTTGATGCTAATCTTTTTGGTATCAGTAGAATGATGAGTGAAAATGCCACACAAAGCATACATTACTGTAAGGTCTGACCCTTCTTATATTTTCCATAACTTTTTCACTTGAGTCATGTTATTGCTTATAGTAACAATACATCACAACCTTTTTAACAAGATCACTCCATATTATCATAACAGAAAGTGGTTTTGAGGTAAATAAGAGTGAACATTCCCAGTTTGCACGAGGAAACTTTTGGAAATTTTTCCAAAAAACACACATCAAGGCCCAGATTCTGCTTCATAGTGTAGAATTAATTTTCTTGTGTGTGTCTAAACGTATATATCTTTATGGTAGCTGGATTTCTAAGCTCCACTAAGCTTAACTAAGTTATAGTTAAGATTTTGCAAAGGAATTTGGCAAGTTACTCGGTTTGCCCAAAGCAGATACCTAATTTTGGTCAAATGAAGAATTCTTATGTGTATATATAAAATGCTGAAATTCAAATATGTGAACTCACAAAGGAGTCCTAAAATCTACAGTGCATTGTCTAATATTACAGTCACTGCTATCAAATTTAGAATGCAACCTTGCAAAATATTTAGTACAGTAAGAAAATATTAGGAAAATTATATGACACTAAACAAAAGACAAAGTTGTTTCTTTGTGGTTAACATAAAAATAACATTTCATTATGAACTCACTTTTGAAATAAAATATTGGGATCAAAGTATATCATTCTTGTCACAAATCAGTAAAATATAAGGGTGTTTTCTTGAAGACTTTTTAAAACTTCTTAGCCCCAGAGCGAGAATAAAGTTGGGGAGCATCACAACCTTGAAAGAAAAGAGGAAGAAACTGAAATGGTAGAACAAAAATAAGTCATTCTTCATCTTTAAGCCAAATGTGGGATCCAGGTATGGAATGGATCACCAAGAGACGATCTGTCTTTGAACTTTCTATTTTGTACTTGGGATCTGTTATGGGTTAATAATTCCATTTAACCTACTTTGAGAAAGTCAGGATCATATTAACGAGAGCACAGACAGTTTTATTTTAAACAAAACCTTATTAAGGTTTGAAAACAAAGATACAGAAATGGTTAGATATAAATCTTTATGTTTCCTTACTGGG
>NW_009213506.1:0-19811 GCF_000690835.1 Fulmarus glacialis | reverse complement strand
GGGGGGGGAAGTAAGAAAAAAAAAATCCTTTGTTATTTCCAAATTAAATGAAGGAAAAAAACCTGAGAAAGATAATTCCTAGTGAAGTTTTCCAGTTGCAGCTTGCTACTTTGGGGAGAATAAAAAGGCAGGCTGATTTAGAAGAAAATGATTGTATTTCAACTGCATCAGAACTACTTCAACCATCATAAAAGAAGACAGGCAGATAAGCTGTATGAATTTTTGCCATGGGAGAACTTAGGGTGGGGTAGCTGCAAAAACAGAATCACACAGTCAGTGGCATAAATATTATTTATTTATTTATTAGATAGGATGGGTATAACAGATGGATAGGGATCTCTTTCTTAAAGGTTCTGTTCTACAGCACCCACAGGATCTCGGATTTTGAACAGGATACACACTCACACCAATTAAGCCCCTGCCTGGCTGTGGTGGACACTATACCCTCGGAGGAACAAAGTGTGTCCTAGTCCTGACAGGACTTTTACCCCTTTGCCATGGTGTTGAACCTCCCTGGATGTGTTTCCCCCACCTCAGGGCCTATTGTTTTCACTGTTTACTGCTTTCTAATTTAAATAGTTGCCATAAGCTGCCAATTGCCTCCTTGTTGGTCATGTCCACCCAGGTCAACCTCTCTGTCTTTCTCCATATCTAAAGTCAATTAACATTTGTTATCTATCTGATTTACTATTACCTTCTGGCCTCTGCCCCAAGTGTGTTAAAAGGATGTAAAGCTCTTACCATTTCTCTGTGCTTTGTTTCTTTCCCACACATACCTTAATTGTGAGCAGGGCAGATGTAGTCCAGATTTCATTTAGTGGTGTTTATAGTTAGCACCCTCATGATGATTATCTGTTTTTTCTTTTCCTGGCACACAGCAGAATCATCTCATCAGTTGAAGCTGGACAGATATAGTCCAGGACTTATTTTATCTGAAAGGGTAAATTTCACCCTGTGATAATATTGTTTTACAAAAGACAACAGATACCTATATTTGAAAGATGTAATAGTGTAGTTATCAGATTTGTGCAGAATACAGTGCTATATATACAAATAATATGATATACTATATGCATGGTGATATATATACACACATATATAGATAGCTATAGACATATATAACCGCTCTCTCTCTTTTTCTGTTTGTCATATATCTACCTATATATATAAATATGTGTGTGTATACATATATATATGCGAACACCCATATATATTGTATGGCATTATTCTGTAACTGGAAAGAAATCCCTATGACATTGTTACTGCTTCAGAAATCATGCTGCACTGACAGCTTAATTACTAAGTGTGTGTACTAGAAGGTGAGTCCCTTGGGCTGCCTGGTGCCCTTATGTTACTGAGAAAGCAAACCAGATGTTTAAATCGTAATACAGCAGCTAATAGGAGGGAAAAAATGAAACACACCAATGCAAAACATGGAAAAAGAGGCTGGAGAACAGAACAGTCTCCAGAAGTTGTTGCATTTCAACATCTCTGAGAATCAGGTGACATTTGGGTTCTTCAGTATGGACACAAACTACTAATCTTAGCTTGCTAGCTAGTCCTGATAGCCCTGACAAGAACAGAAGCATGTCTCCCTTAGAGCCAGGCTAAAGGCTGCGGCCACAAGATTTGGGCATACTTATTTCAATTTAAAGAAATCTATTTCTAGTTTGAATGTTGCCACTGAAAGCAAATACCAGTTCTATTCTGTTAATCTTCCATTTCCAATTGTCTGTTTCAAATTCATCCCCAGTTTTATTTCATTAAAATCACTGTTGTCACATGGCAAGAATTAATTCTATAGTTTATCTTGCATTTCTGTAATCAGTTCTTTTTCGGTTGGACTAACAAATTTACTAAAGCTCATCTAATAGTTTTCCCATGACATAGGTTTTCAAAACTTAGTTCAAATGAATAAGGTGATAATTATGCCATCTAGTATGATAACTTAAAAAAAAAACCCAAACAAAACCAAAAACCACAAACCAAAACTCAAGCTAAAGCTGAAGAACTCTCTCACCTTCAGAGGAAAACAAAACCCTAGGTTTTGAAACTGGAAAGTAAAACAAACAAACAAACAAAACCTTAAAAACCCTTGATATTGTGAATAGTCTGTACATTACACAATATATTTTTCTCAAGTGATTTTCTTGCACTAGCTTTTTTCTCACTTGTAATGTTATTACAAGTTAATAAATACTATTAAGCAATGCTAATATACAGCAACAAAAGGCACTAAATTAAAATTGGAATATAGCTGTTTCCTTTTTTTGTATTCTCACAGACAAGAACATAAATGTTGTTTAAACTCCAAAGAAGAACTGAAAATTCTGTGAGTAGCATACTTTATTTTTTTAAATAAGGAAAAAGGTAATAATTTACTTCTTTTCAAATGATCTAAGCTATTCTTTTCACTGTCAGCTCCTTCCTTTCCATACACATATACATACATTTTAATGTCTTATCAGAAATATAATGAAAACAACACACTCCTCTTTTCTATAGAACTAGTTAAAATTATATAGGACTGGTCAAAGATTTTGTCCACTCATAGAAACACAGCATGAAAAAAAATCAGGAGAATGAAAATTTCTGCAAATGCAATCTAATCTTTTAAAAATATATTTAGATGGAATTATGAATGTTTTTATAAATGTTGGTTGCTTCAGACAGAATAATAATCCACTACTATTCCACTTATTTCTCAGTGTTAAAAAATATAATAAAAAATTTCTGTGTGTGCAGAGTGTTTTTCCCTTGAGTTAATCTATTCTTTTCAAGACTTGTGAATACATAATATATGCATTATTTTTTCAATTTACAAGAAAAACATTAAATAACTGTAGCATGATTATCTCATTCACACTTTTCTCAATGGATGCAGCATTCCATGAATATAAAACTGAAAAGGACATCACAAATCACCCAGTCCTGGAATCTGGGCATGAATATATACCCTTTTATGGAGAGTATAAAGGGTCTCTAAAAGGGATCTGCATCCATGCATAGTTCGTAAAAAAATATATTGGGACTGGCAAAATAGATGGCTTTTTTGTTCATTGATCTGTAATCTTGTTTATCATGGAAGATCTTTCAGAATACATTACAATTTAAAACTGCTTGTGCTAAAAAAGAAACTTGCCTAGTTGCGCAATGTGAGAAAAAAAAGTGTGGCCTACCTTCACTTCCTTATTTTATTCTGCTTAAATTTATGTTTAGAATTCAGTTTAGTAGCCATAAGAAAATAACTGAAAACTAGCTTAATAGCAGTCCAAGTGCTTGGCCTAATACACATTTCCCTGTTCTTTCCTCTTTTTGCGAAAACTAAACACATATTTCCTGGAACTGGAATAGAAGACATCTGTCATCTGTAAGCACACCAAAGAACATTAATAGCTATCTTGCTCAGATTACTCATTTTCAACATGATAGGAAAAAACTGGTTACGAACTGTGTGCAGAGCATGGTGCTTTTGCTATGCCAGCTGTATCTGACACACATGTTGTTCTCCTCACCACTCACGTGCTCATGTAGCACTGTTGAGCCACCGACCGAAATCTCTTTGCTTGCACGGTTGTTGTGGGGCTTTCTCCTTTGTTACACTATATTCATGCTGCAATACAGAAAGAAAAAATTCAGCTCTACCTAACTTTAGCCATCTGTTGTTTTAGACTATTTTTAATTCATTTTCTCTTCAAAAGGACATAAAGTCCAGTCTTACATCGCTTTAAAGCAGAACTCAGGGTGTACTTTTTACATTTTGCAGCATTAATCAATTTATAGCTGCATTTGCTTTCCTGTTTTATGTTACAGTGGATATAGGGATTTAGTCTAGATTTTTAGGAAGGCTATTTCCACATAAAACACACCAAGAGGCAGACAAAGAAATATCAGACATGGCAATATCTGCATATTTCTAAGAAATGTCATAATTTCTAAGAAAATTAAGGATACCTTTGTGCCTTTTGAACACTTCATGAAGAAAAGTTAAAAAGGAAAACGTTTATGCCCATACTTTTTTTGATGGGAAAAAAAATGTAACTTTTTGACACTAACAGCTATTTAAATATTTAAATATTAAATATTTCCAGCCATAACAGAATCTAAAAATACTGTAAAAATACAAAATATTAAAATATTGTAAAATTGTTGTAACATACATCCCTGGAGTGTAAATCTATAACAATAATGAGCCATATACATAGGATTTATTTTAAAATCTTTACAAGGGTATAGTGTAACCTTTTTTTTTTTTCTTCCCCAAGGGTACCTCTATATTTATCTGTTGGAGAATACCACTGCACACTCTGGACTAACTGTCTGTTAATAAATTTCCTTTCCCTAAGAACTTGATTTTATATGGAAAAATAAAAAAAAAAAAAAAAAAAAAAAGAAGAAGTTGGCACATTTCAGTACTGTTGCAGTGCAGAGATAAGTTGAAGAACATTTGGTCTGAGAAATATGGAATGACTTCATAGCTTGCAGTCAAAAGTCAGTGAGCAAATCAAGGTGCTAATCTGTATTTAGGTTATAGAAGGGCAGAAATGCTGTCATTAAGATTATGGTTTCTGACTTTGTAGTAGGCACGTAATATACATCTAGCATGCAGAAAAGTTGGTGTACATCAGTCCTTTCACTTATGACTTCCTCTGAAAGTAAATTCATTAATATCAACAGCACTAGTTCTGTAGCACATGGTAGTTAATACAAAATGGCTGAATTGTTTCCAAAGATGACGTGTAAACAAAGGATTGGCCTTCTTTAGAGGATGAGTGTCCTTTCTCAAGAGGGCCTTCATCTGCTGCTTCAGGAGTATAATCTTTCATAGGAAAACCTTTCCAACAGAAATAATAGACTTTCTCAGCTTTTCTGACCAGCTGACAGCATTCGTGCAGCCAATATACAGACTTACTGCTATTATATAATGTAACTGAGAATTTTCTTAGTGGTTTCAGCATGTCATCATTACCCACACTTCATAAATATTATTTTGATTGAGGATCTTTTTATTTTACCCTGTTCATTTATAAAATAGAAATCAGATTTCTACCAAGGAATGTGTGTTGAAACTTTTTCCTCTCATGCCTAATTATAGCATATCAGGTTTAAATGAGACATACTAGTTAACAAATTCTTAGCAGTTAAATCTACAATATGAAACAGCTGTTATGAGGGACTATGACAGTAACTTACGCTTTTTTCAAGAATTTCAAAGTAAAAATAAAATACTAGTGGCTTTTTCTATTCTTTTTCTTCATGCATTGCAGGACTTTAGCTGGTGAAATCCTTTGAAGTAACTTTACAAGTAAGGAAAATGGCAGAGGAAGGTATTGAATCCATATTAGTATTTCTTTGCTGAGTTCCACTGAAAGTAAAGTATTGACATACTTGCTAATTAAGCTGATAATTCATCTGCTTTGTATTTTAAGATTGTCTCTCCTTCGCAGCATGGGGTCAAACACACAATCTAACTTTAGTCTAACTGTAATAACTACATAAAACATACCACTCAGACATATCATGACAGAATTCAACATAGGTCAACCACATGAATAAAAATCCAAGACTTCTGGTGAACATATACAGCCTGGAATGAAGCTTCCTCCACTTTACTTTTCACAATACTGTAATTCATGTTTTTTAATGTAAAACAACACAAAACATATGTTTGATCACCTTGTCACCAAAGTTTAACTCTCAAATTCTATTTGGAATTTCAAATACAAGGGAATAAAAAAATCTGCCAATAATCTTCTCCAGTAAGAAAATTTCTAATTTTGTCTTGCTCCTTTTGTCACTTTTTTGGTTAGAATCCATACTCTGCTCTGCTTTTGCAACCCACACTCTATTCCACTGTTTCTCATAGCTTAGAGACATGTAGCTACAACTGGCTAATTTCATGTCACTTACTTTACCAAAAAAGGGCAAGTTATTAATGAAATATGGTTCCCTTACACAAAGTTAGATTTTTAATTTACATTGAACCATTTTTTCGGCTACAAAATTGTTTATACTATACAATAACATATCTCCCCATAGTAAATATTTACAATATTTGAGTACATGTTTGAAGTGAGTTTGCCAAATCAAGTAGCTGTATAAATTCAGAAATTATTCACACAGTTTTCAGCTTACAAAGCACATTTATAAATATATATGTGTGTGCGTAAGTGTGTATTTTAACTTGCTTTTCCATAACTTGGATGTCAACTTTATACATTAAGCTACTGTGTAAAAAGCATACTGTCACAATCATTGTTAGTTCACTGCTACTTCATATCACCATTTCTCCTCTGGAAGTCTTCTGAATTCTTCCTCAGTTTTTGGTTGTTTCTTCCAAAAGAGAGAAAAAACCAAACCAAAACCAAACACACGCACCCTAAAGAAAAACCCAAAACGTAAGAGACCATGTTTTCTTTTAATCTGATTCAAATTCATAAATAGTTTCCATATTGGAAACTGGAACCATATTATACAGAATTATTTTTAAAAAAAAGAAAAAAAAAGGCAAGGCAACTACTATTTTCAATAAATTTCAGCAGTATAATTACAAACTAGCTGAGAATGTATAAGTTAATTAATTATGGTTACACAGGAAATCTTTCCTTGGGTATTTCTAAACTACAGAATTCTTGAGTTTACAATAGTAATACAGTTATGGCACTGGAGTGTTTTGCTTGTGTGTGAATGAATATAAACTGCCTAAGTTTGAAAAAAAAATACAAAACCAGTTCTTCCCCCTTTTCCCACCCAAATCTCCTGTGTGCTCTACCAATCACCCCAAAGCATGAACCCAGTGAAGCTATGGGGTGACTAAGATTTATATCTGGTAGGAGATGGGAACCGGCACACCAAAAAAAGTACATTTTTTTTTCACAGGGAAAAGACTTCAGAGGCTATTTGCTAGGGAATAGTACTTTTGATCCTAGATTTCCTTCTACAATTTAATAGGAAGTGTTTCCCCTTGACCTAGGTTCTTTCTGTTTAAGAAAAAGGCCTGCAGTTAGCATTGAGGCTTTTTTTGTTTGGTTGGTTTTGGTTGTGGTTTTTTTTTTCCTATCCTGACTCCTTCAGCTGATGCTTTTGTCAGTCTTGCCTGTAATAGTTAGCTGCCCAGTTCTAATGCAGGCATGTAGGATCCCTTAGATCGACAATTTTTTTTTTCCCTCATCTGTAAGGGAAATGTAGCGCATGTAGCTCAACTGTTGATGTCTTCACTAGAGACAGCTAAAATTACATTAGATGAACATAGTTTCTTGTCTCAGATCCAGTCCTGACTATTCCTAGTTTTCCAAGTTTTCCTGCAAATCCAGCTCCAATCTGCTTTGCTTTTCTCCTACTTTTTTATCTGTTTCTCATTCTAACTTGCACAATCATTTTCCAAACCAAAAGGAAAAACCTCTTCTTAAGCTCATCTCCTTTCTAGTTCTCTTCTCAACCTGCCAATTCCAGTTATTTCTCCACTAGTTTGATTTTTCATATGAGCTTTCTGTTTGGAAACTTCATATGAACTTTCTGTTTCTTGGACTCCTCATTTCTCATCTCTATACATGATTGATTCTTTCTTGTCCCCCAGCTTCCTGGAAGTCTTTTGTCACAGACTTTTCCAAAGTAGCCTCTTAACCTAAACTTTTATTTGTTATCACAAATCTCTGGTCCTACTTTTCTCTCTTCATCTGTTCTGTTATACAGGCTCCTCAGATACCTGGAAAATCAACCAACAATTTCATTAAGTGACTTTAACAATATAATTATTGATAGCAGTTCCACTTGTCAAGTTTAAGCTTTGCTTCCCATTAACTGTTCCTTTCTTTGTAAGTTATGTATCAGCCATACAAAAAGGACATTTTAAAATTCTACTGAGGAATTTTTATCTTCTGTAGCTATTTCTCCCTCTTCCAGCCTTTTGCTGTTCCTGATGTTGTTGTAACTTTTACACCATTATGTTGGTTGGTTAAAGGAAAGGACAATAGTTTTAGTATTTCTGAACTAGTTCATGCTGTTAGGTAGTCTGTTTTAACTCTCTAATTCTAATAGACATCACAGTGCATAGTAGCTGTTCCACAATTAACTAGTGATATACTGCTTATGTTTCAAGGGAGTGTAGGAAAGGTAGACTAAGAATCAAGTTTAAACTGAAAGCATTACAGGAAAAGCTGTATTTTCCCTGAAATGGTACTAAATTTTGTTGTCAATTGTAACTGTTTAAAAATTAATTACATTCCTCATAAATAATATATTTATATTTTACATAAAAATAAATTATCCATGGTTGATGGGAGGAACTTTCTGCAGTTCTGGCATTTCCTGTAGTAAAATGTATTTAAACTACGATCATGAAGGAAAAACTTCAGTATTCATGCATGTTAATGTGTTATTTATCTACTGTATCAATTCAGGAAAGAGATGCTGCAGGTAACTCATTGAAGATTGTGTTCAAGAAATGGCCTCAAGTTGCAACAAGGGAGGTTTAGAATGGACATTAGGAAAAATTTCTTTACTGAAAGAGTGGTCAGGCCTTGGAACAGGCTGCCCAGGGAAGTGGTGGAGTCACCATCCCTGGAAGCATTTAAAAGACGTGTAGATGAGGCACTTAGGGACATGGTTTAGTGGGCATGATGGTGTTGAGTTGACGGTTGGACTCAATGATCTTAGAGGTCTTTTCCAACCCTAATGATTCTATGATTCCATGATTCTATTATTCAATGTTCATCTGTTGACAGAAGAGTGAAGAAGGATTTAAAGTTGAGGTGGGAAAACAGAAAAGGAAAAAGCTAAAGCCAAAATAATGTTTAGAACTTGAAAGCTATGTGAAATAACCTACCGAGAGGTTAAAAAAAGGTGACAGAGAACCAATGAAGATGGGTATAGAGAAGATTTTCATATGCAAAAGGTTAGAAAGAATGAAATTGCTTTCCTTTGAAAAAGAAGGAAGAGAGGTGGTAAAAGCATAGTATGAAGAATACATAATATTCAATGGGATGGAGGAAATAAACAAGGATTACTCTTCTCCTTCTTTCATACCATATTTGAAGCATTGGAAAGCTAGTGATGGTCAAAAATTTGATTTACTGTCAGCAAACTACATAAATTTTGAATTTCCCTGCCAGAAATGTAAATTTATTAAGAAAAAGGAATTCCGTATGAATAAACTGATTTTAGCTAAATGTGGATAGAAATCATGGGTGGAATTCCAGTTCGGATTTAGACATTTAAACCTAAGTACCTGCATGAAAGGGTCTATGTATGAGGGATGAGTCTAAGCTTCCATGGTGGTAAATGGAGATACGGAATACAAACCCATCACTTAAACATGAACACTTTCTGTCATTTGAGATATTTGACCTTTTCTTAACCTCTGCCCAAGAGTGGCACAGGTGTCCCATAAGTTCTGTGTCATTTCTGCCAAGTTCACATCCTTTTTTCAAGGTCTCATGTACTACTATGTATCAATGTTTAGAGACCGTTCAGCTTATCAATTTTGTGCTTTCACCCTAAGGTAAACTGAGCAACTCTAGGTTATATGTGACTATTTCAACTCCATTATCAGCACTGGGAGCTTTGACAGTAGCTAACATTTAGATGCCTGCATTGCAGACATCTAAATGTAGGTATATAAATCAAGAGTTGATTCCCACCCCACTGCCTTTGATCTAGCCTTGTCACCCACTTAACTACATGACAGGTCACTTGGAAAATAGGTAGGAGTCTTAGGCTAGTGGATCCTGAGAACCATCTTAGGTTACCGAGAAGTCAATTTATGAGAAATCAGAAATCTACAGTTCCTAGGAATCTTGGGTACCAGGTTCTCCAGCTTCTGGTTCTGGATCAGGGGCAGTTTTGATTCTTCCTGAAGGCGGCTTTCCAGGATTTCTCAACTGACACTTAGGGTTCCTAACACTTAGTTGTTACGGAAGCCTTACGAATACAAGATTGTAAGCATTTGAGAAAATATAATAAAACAGTTTTCCATTTGCCATGTTTAAGGATTTTTTTTGTTTTGTTTTGACTGTCATCCTTTTTGTGGGAGTGAGGATAAATTCTCCATCATTTGAGAACTTATATTTCTCAAAAGCTTAATTGTTCAGAGGATTCAATACCATGCATTTTTTGAATACTTACATTTAAATAACAACATGAATGTAATAAAATGTTCCTATTCTGCACACCAGTGAATTCTGCTCAGTATCCTATAACTTGATTTTAGGCTTGAGCTTCTAAAACTATAACTGACCTGCCATTTCTAACATAGGTTAATTTCATGTGTTCTTTTACTATACAAGAAACTGAAAATCACTAACTTCGTTCTCCCAATGTGATGCTTATTGCATAGAGATATAGTATGCTATACTGTACATATACTGTATTATACTATATTTATCTGCTATATATATTTCCAAACAAGCCAATGCATTGAACCTGAAACAGTAACAATAAAAATGTCTTTGGATCCTTTATTTAGACAAAATAACTTTTCATGTATTAAAAACTGAAACGAGGAAAAAGCAGTACAAAATTTGGTTGTTAACAAATGAATTAAAAATTATTAATTTGGTCCAGAATGTGCAGAAGTAACTAGGAATTTACCATTCACATTAAGTACCTGGGAGAACCCCTAAATCTAGTAAAAAACCTTGACAAATACCAATCTTGGTAACAAAAAAGATGCCCATAAGCTGAACATCTCATATTAGTGTCTTTTAAAAACTCCTGTGTTGAATTTATTAACACCACAATGAAGAATTACATCAGCCTCAGCATATTTCATCACATTCTATTCTGATGTATTGAGTTCATTCACTCATCATTTTTTGATAATAATATAGAGAAAAAATCTTTCTCAGTGGAAACTTTCAGCCAATTCAATAGCATTCAGCTATACAATAATATTGATGACAGAAAAAGAAAAGCTATAGTTCTTTTTATTATTCCTCTGTAATAAAGGGAACATACTTTCATCACAAAATCATTGAAGCTGATTCAAGATCTAATCTAGCTCTATCATAATTAGGTGGATTTCAGAGTTCTTAGTGTATAAATACCTACGAGGCGCTGCCATTGTTTCCTTATTCAAGCTTCCAGGCAGAGGCAAAGACATTTTTACAATTTTGCAAAACATCTGTTTTGCCCTGATTAAACAGGGTACTATGATAAAAAAGAGAAGGAATGGATATCGCTGCAAGAAGATTCTCTAAACATAACACCCTCCAGAGATATAAAGCACAGCTAGATATAAACAATACAAAGATACAATTCTAATTCCTGTAAAGTTATTGATTATTAAGCACTTGGACAGTGTTTGAAGTTTAACAGTTGTTTGTTTGTTTGTTTGTTTGTTTCTTATTCTAAATGCATATTGTGTCACTTTCTCAATGCCATTGCACTGAACTGAATAAACAAGTGAATTGAACACCACAAAATTAATCCTCTCTTCCTCCCCACTGGAGTGTTTCACAGATTAATACTTTTCATTTATACAGGCTTTGAAATGTGTCAAACAGCATTACAGACATTTAATAATATCATTTCCATATTAGACTAAAGATGAGAGATGACAAAGCTGTATATACTGGGAATTTTTGACTTGTCCTTCACAAGGCATTTCTGATCTAGCAAAAATTTAAAAGTCATAGCTGCTACAGACCACAAATCTAGTATCTTTCTTTGACAGAAGTTAGTAGGTCTTGCAATCTCCACCAAACTAGCACTATCCTCCAGAATTACCAGAACTTGTAACTAAGAAATTTGCCTGAAAACATAATTTAATGAAAAAATATTATTTTGTAATAGTTCACCTCAAAAGGTTTGTTTATCCTCAGTTCTTTTCTGTTGGGTTTTTAATTTATTGATTGATTGATTATTAACTGTAGTTTAAACTTTTGAGGCACACAGCATTAACTTTCCTGGCAAGAATTCTGCTGCCTCATGAATCCCTTAAGTTGTTTTTGAATCTTATTTTCCATATGCCTTCCTCCACAAAGGAAAATGATATTTTTTTTTTTTTCTTTTTTACCTTGACCCATTCAGAAAATGACTCTTTCAAGATGTTGTTCCAAGACTTGACAAAGTTAGCTGAAAATATCAGAGAATTTTGTTTAAGTTCTCCGTAAGTGTATCATGAGATAATTTTCTCCAAATGGTAAAATATCTCTAGGAGGCTCTGAAGGAGTTCTACATTGCTCCTTCTTTGTTTTCTTAGAAATAATGCAATTTCTATATTTATTGTCTATTATTATAATAAGTATTTATTATCTAGCTATATATATTTAAATTTATATCTAATAGCTGTCTATATATATAACGCTGTGTTTATCTTGCTAAATAAAAGAATGTCACAGAAAAAAATAACATGATGAATCCCTGATCTCTTGTCTCTCCTGGACTCTCTTTTACTCCACTGCAGCTCCTTCCCAAATCAAGCCCAGGCATGGTTCTGGGAGCAGATCACTGCACGGTCACTTCCGAAAAATCTAATACAGATGAAATTATCTCAGGTTTATTTCTATCTGGTTCTCGTACCTCTTTCACAAATAATTTTGTCTTTAATTAATGAATGTAAATAGCAAAAGAGATTCCGGATGGACTTGTAGGATTCTAAAGGAGTGTGACACCTGTTTTCTTTTTAAGGTTTAGACTATGTGCAGTTATCACTCCTTTCAAAGGTCAGACAAAGTACAGGAGAGATATTTGTCTTTAGAATAAACAGGTCCATCCTTTCCTTTAAAAATGATAGCTTTCAGTGATTCAAGAAGGCTTTTCATGTGTTTTATCTATTTCAGACGTCTTCTATATTCAGTGGAGACAACTGGGAATTGCAGTAAGGTGATCTATTAGAATTAGAAGTATATAAAAGGAGTTGCTTATTTTCCTCTTTTGACTAAGCTTTGGATAGCTAACTTGAGGGAGATAAAACCTGTGGGTAAAAAAAGTGTTCAGTGAGCTGAATGTTATCCTGAAAACCTAAGTAATAAGCTGTCAAAATGTCTGTTATTGTCTATACTGTAATAAATCAATAAAATAGAAAGAATTCACATAGCATTAAAAGTCTGAAACCTAGCTTTTTATCAGCGCTGTTAGTTTAAGCCACATGCTTCTTTAACTTAGCTTTTATGGTACATTGAATATCCTTAGTTCTTTCCACGTGTTTGTAAGCATATTTCATTCTGTGTTTCAAAAAAAGTGCTAGAGCTGCTCGTGCTGAGCTCTGAGAGTGCCTCAGAAACATTTAGAAGTCCTCAATGAAGAGTCAAATGAACAAAGCTTTTGCAGGGAAAAATATAAGAAACAGCATAAAAAAACCAATAAGTGGTTTATTAAACCATTATTAAAGCTGGCATAGCATTATTAAAGCTGGCATAGCACTTAATTAATCTGTAGCCATCTGCTTCTTTATTATTATTGCCTCCATAAATTGCAAGCAAATTAAAGCCTAGCGAAATAAAATTACTCTATGGATTCTGAGCATTATACTGCCACCTTCGTAAAGAGAGATTAACTACAAAGGGAAAATTAGTACAATTTATGTCTTGAAATGGATTAATTAACCTGGATCTTTATATGGATGCTTATTTAGAATTAAAATAGTATTACAATGGTTCAGTTTCATTCACTTTGAAATGAGTGTAGCCACTTACGTATTTAATTTTGTTTCAATACTTCAAATTACACCTTCAATATCATGAACTAAACTCCTTGTGCATCCCCAGGTAGACAAGCTCACTTAGAGTAAAATATCTAAAAAAAATTTGTGCAGCATATACTCAAAGAGCCTAGGCTACTGGCCAAACAATTTATTTGACTTGTTAATAACTGAGAAGCAGAAGTACTTCTTAGCCTGCCCAAGGGTTTGTAGTGTATCTGTGCCTCACAGACAGGTAGTTAAATGATCAGAATGCCCGCAAATGGGTGGATAAGGAAAGACTGCAGCAGGGAAGAGAGAGACTTGGATGAGAGGATTTGTCAAGAAGATATGACAGTATGGAAAGTGTGGCAAGTGGTTTGAGTCTTTACTGCACCACCCACTTGATTTGGGCACTGCCAAAGCTAGTCACAACATAAGGTCATTTTTTCTAATTTACAAAGGAATGAGAGGAAAATCAAAGAGATGTATATTGCATGGGAAATGAAATACAGTTGGTAAGATGTTGCAGTGAAGAATAAAACAACTGTGGAAATACAGTGACATACATCTGAAAAAAAAAGAAAAAAAGGAAAAAAAAAAGAAAAAAAAAAAAAAAAAAGAAAAAAAAAAAAAAGAAAAGAAAGAAAACCTGCAGGGAGTTAAGAAAATAAGATAAGAAAAGTTATGAAAATGACTGAAGAAAACTACACCCTAGGAAAAATGGCCATGAGCAATTGCTCTGCTAATTCTGCGGAAAGGAGACATGCAATCTTGCCAAAAATCCGTAAAGGAGAACTTGGAAGATGGTAACACATTATTTGCTTTTGTTAGCAAGAACAAAAGAAAAAGTAGTGTTTAAAGGAAGCAGTAGGAAACATTTATTTGATGTTAAAGGAAAAGTTATTCTAAAATTAAGTTTTTAACGAACTATGCTGAAGAAGAATGTAGAATTCTTGCTATCACAGAGAATATTCAAGGTTTACGTATCAGATGTATAGTTCAGACATAATTTAAACAGTCTTATCATAGTGAACAGCATTCTTGAAGTCCTAATACGAGTTTTGTTCCATGTTTCCTGCCCCTATAGCTTCTGCCTCCAAAGGCAGAATCATTGTCTAATCTAAATGATTCTGTAATATGCTCACTTACACTGATGTTACCCTTTTTCTGGCAGGTATTCAAATCATATTGTTTGTGTTGTAGATCCCATTTCTGCAACAAAATTGGGAGTTTAATTGCAGTCTGTGCTTATATACCACTGAAGTCCATAGAGTTTTATCAAATATCGAAGGCTTCGCTGAGTAAGAACCTGCTCACTCTCTCTCTCTAACAGGTTTTTCTCAAAAGGTGGTACTACTTCTTCATCTATTTTATACCAGCATGGTTTCATTGACATGCCTGAAATACTTTGAAAGTAAAGAGACTTAAATAATTATCGATAATAAATATGGTAAATATATACAAACTTCTCAGCACAATCAGTGGTATGTTGCCACACCACAGTAAGATTAAGAATTAAACAGTCTTAATCCTACAATGTTTTAATGCTTATCATCAAATGGCCTACTTAACACTACAATTTGATGTAATTAGTAAGAATACATTCAGAATATTCAGCAAAGGTTTGGGATTTTATTTGTACTTAATCCATTAAAATTGTCATAGAAATCTTCTATTTTTAAGTATCCCTGAGGAATTAGTTCAATTAGGTTATAATAGTTTCCCCCATCATCTTTCTGTCTCTTTTCCCACAACACAAGACCCATGGGAGCACTTAAATCCCATTAATATCAGAGCTTTCATGGTGGATAGGAGTGGTACTCTTTATTTTGCCCCAAGGATAGTGTTCTATTATATATTACATCACTTACTTACAGAATTAAGCAACTTTCAGTTGTGTTAACACATGTAAGTTAACAACATAGAAATAATTATGATTAAATAATGGCATATTTGTTCTTTCAAGTGACTTGTTTTCATCTGAATTCCTTAAATACAAATAAATGTGAGAATTTACTGCCCAGGTCTCTTTTTTAAAAAAAACCCTCCTTAATAATACCTACATATATCTATATATGTATGTATATGAAGTGAACCAGATTTAGCATATACAAAGGCATTTTATTTCATCATCCATCCTGGATTGTGAGAGAAAGTGCATTGATGATTAAGGCATATATAAAACTATAGCTTTTAGTGGCGTGCTCCACTGAAATTAATGTAAAGACTTTGATTGCCAGAACAAGCATCAGTCTGATAAACAGCAGTAAAACAGAGACAAACTGAAAGTCCTTTAACCTTTAATTTATAAATTATTTGTGCCTTCAAATGTCATACCTTATAATTCAGATATTTAGAATGTAACTGTCAAGTAAAAGAAGGAAGAAAGATGTGAGCTTGAGTTTAAGAATTTTGAAGGATTCCAATGATTTGATAAACCCAATAGATTACTAATGTGAGACTGCACACTCTGGAGTGTTTGACATGTTTATATGGAATAGAGCAATAAATACTAAATATACTAAAATGAGTAATAAATAAATGCAAAGTATACTAAAATGAGTAATCAATAAATGCAATTTGATTGATTGTTCAGTCCTATATTTTAAGCTCCTTAAAATCTTATATTCCCTGCATTTTAAATTCTTAACATCTTAAATTCATTGCATTTGTGTAGTCTTAAAATTTTGCAGGCTGCTCTCATTCCAAAAATGGATGTTGAATACAAAAGTAAATTTCTGTGTTCAGGGATACTGATATAAATAACAAAATATTCTCCAAGGTAAATCCATTTACCAGAATTTCATATGTATCTGCTACTGCATTCCTTCCTGGCCACAGGAATGGGCCAGAAATTAATCTTATTGAAAAATTCTAAGGCAGAACAAATCTTTCATTTTATACAAGAAAAATATGACTGGCTCAGATGTAACATTTACATTTTCAGCATGTAAAGATAAGTAAGATGGATGCCTCAAAAATATCTTCACTTTTTCCCCAGAAATACTCTGGTCACTGAAGTTGACTCTGTTCTGTAGGGGAAAAAACCACACTACAGATTCACAGCAATTATTCAATCTTAACATCATAATTCCTTCAGCAAGTTGCTCTGTGTTTTATAGGTGACTATGGTAAAACTGAAGTTTCAAATAGCAATTATTTTTTCTCTTGTTTATAAGGTTTATTTCTCCATTTGAGGTATGTATTGTGATATTGTAGAAGAACTCATAGGTTATTACTAACACTCAGAGTAAGAATTAAAAAGCTCCTTTCATATCTGAACTTCTTAAAGAGCTCTTTTGGCACCCCCACATCTGCGTAAAAAAGACAGCAGAATCTGTGCAATATCCAGTTTTCCAAAGGCTGATTATTCTTCATTTCACAAGGCATTTAAAAACAATCTGTAAAGTCTCACAACATAGCAGCGTTTACTGAGGATGCATCATTAAAGTTAAACTACTTGAGAACTGGCGCCATGGTTCACTGAAATACTAGAGGTTTTTTGCTGTTCTGTTTTCAAGTAAGCAGGGTAGTTCACCTATAGTTTAACAAATTCAGAGCCATCCTCTACTCCTACTGCAAAACATTAATTGACTCCATTAACTGTAGCCAGGACCATAATAATTCTTCCTTTATTCCATTAACTTAGTATTTTTTGTAAATGCAGATTTAGGAGCAGAGATTAGAAGTGTCATGAGTTTGTGTTAAGTGAAACTGAAGGATGGTACATTGAATTCATAAGTGGTTTGTGTGGCCTACTCAGAGATGGCTTCGAAAAATTACCTCCTTCATGGTGCAGAGCAACATTTTGTGTGTGGTATTCTGGAGCTATTCTGGAAAATAAGGTTTTGTTTGTGAAATTAAATAATTGCTAAGGAAAAGAAAGAACTACGCAAAAATAGACATCTAAAGACCTGTAGTCAAGAGGACAGATCTGTGAACTCTAAAACACTGGATGCTTTCTAGAGACCCACTGCCAGCAGATGGTTAACTTACCCTCTTTGGAAGCCAGAGCTACAGCCATGGCTGAGACACAGGGAAAGCATAAGTTGGGTAATAAGTCCTATTGCTCAACACACTCACTAAACAGTCTTCGGGAACCCAGTAAGCCACCAAGCACAAAGTAAATCTCTGTAGTTGGAGTCCTACATTAGTATGCTTTGAAGCTACAGTGGTTACAATGCAAAAAAACATTTAAGGAGTGGTTTGACTAATATATCAATTGCACATCATAGCTCTGAATCCTTGGAGCACGAGAACTGATAAAAAGTACTTTTCAGGATCCTAGTTGAAGGATTCTTGAAGCTGCAGATGAATAAATTGAACAGAGTCAATGACAGCAGTGTTTTTAGTAATAACTTCTGGGAAATAAAAATAGGCATTCTGGATGGTAATGGTAGGTTTTCACTCTCCTCTCCTTTTTGGCAAGAGATTGATTGTAAAACTTTGAGGATTAGAAGGAAAACAGACATATATGAACTAAAATGCAGTATAAAGGGGTAGAGAAAAGTTTTTGTAAACAGCAAAGGAGGGTAGGTTTATACTTATGGTTGGAGAGTGGTTTGGTTTTTTTTTAATCGTACTTGTTGTCTTTATGTTTTGCAATGTAGTTGATAGGTCAATGGCTTTGGAAAAATACCAAATTACCCTCTTCTCTCCCCTCTCTTTCTTTCCCCCTCTACTGTGTTTATATTTTTCCATGTTGCAAAGAGTACTTTTCCTGAAGTCTGGTCAGAAATAGTTCTTTATCAAGATTATTTCTAAACATATAAAAATGAAGGTCCTGTTTTGTAGGTGTTCTTAGAAAGGTTAAACAAATTTTAATGGATGACATTGCAAATGCTTTTTGTGAGCCTGATCATGACACTTATACTCATGTTGTGCAACACCTAACTGTAAGTAATTTCAGTGAAAATCACTAGGGAAATCAGCACATAATATAAACCAGAATTTTGATCAAGTTTCATGATGACAAGAAAATCAGTAGAGAAATTTCCGTGTACTTCTCAAAAGCCAATATTTTTTGCTATAGAAAACAACAACAAAAACTGCATCTCCTGTATGTTCTCTGCTGTTGAAGGTAACAGCTTAAAATAAACTTAAAATTATATAAAATAGCCTAATTTGTCAAGTAAAGTGTTTTTTACTTATGAGCGATTGCAAAATAAAATCATGAAGACATGAATCATAAATCATAACTCATAAATCACAAAGAAAATCAGAAAAAAATATTTTCAAAAGCTTGATTCAAATCTGCTAAGGCTACAAATGAAAACAATTTTTTGTTTTAATCTGGACACCAGTGGAAACAGAATAGCATGGAAAACTCCTCAGGTTTCTAAGGACATGAGTCTGAAAATAGCAGTATTGAAGCACTGCAGTAGTGAGTAACAATGACAAGAGTCAGGAAGTAATAGGAGCAGAAGGTAATTTATGGAAGTGTTCAGTTTGCTGAGCCCTTAGGGAAGGGCTCAGTAAGCTTTTCCATTTAGTCATTCACATTTTTTCCACTTCTTTTCTGTTAGTTAATGCAGTTTAGAATTAAAAAAAAAAAAAAAAAGTTAGAAACAAGCTGGTCTCTGATACCATTATATCGTCTACAATTCCACTATATTTCATTTGAATGAAATGGGATTACTCATCAGGAAAAATATTCTTTAGCTTGAAGAGTGACCAAGTCCAATCATAATTGAAAGACTTTAAAAAGACATGAAAACAAAATATGAAATAAGGAGAACAGACATGTCTACAAGACTAAACATAGTATATTAATCATCTAAAAGTGGCACAGAGCTTTTACCTTCAATATGTGAAGAACTAATTATAGAACTGTTTCTTTTTTGTTTAAAAAACTTCCCAAACACTGTGTCCTTCCCTGGCTACAATTCTCAAACACTTTAAAGAATTGTAGAGTTTCTGTGGGTATTGAGGCTAACAGTCTATATAAATGTTCTCTTCAATATCGAATGAAGCATTCAAACACATAATATAAAAGTTTCATGCCAATGTTTAGCCCAGCCATTATTTTTTCATCTGAAATGCCACCAGCTTTACTGGTAGTAAAAAATGGCACATAAAACTTAGACATTAAATACCTTTATTTTTATATATTTTTTAAATGTTATACATACTAAGAATTGGGTTAGATAAGATCTTCTTTTAAAACAAATCATAGAATCATAGAATCATA